>NW_025350134.1:0-4431 GCF_016433145.1 Gracilinanus agilis
GAATTTAAGTAAGGGAAGGAATGGAGGGAAAAAAGGAAGGGAGGGAGGGAAAGAGTTGAAAAGGTTGATTATACCAGAGATACCAGAGATCCAGTGACCCCCTGCACAATCAGGAAGTTGGAAAGTACAGGCGAATCTAGTCCATCTATGATATGAATGCTCACATCTCAAAATGAGAGAAATCTTAAAGTCTCATGCCATAGTAATTGAATAAATATAGTAAATAGGCCTATTGCATAATGGTGTGGAGGCCTTGTTGACTGCCAACTTCTAAATTTTGCATTCTCTTCATCTCTCTCCTAATATTCCTTGCAACTTCCTCTCTTTTGCACATAAGGCATCTTGCTATTAGGAGCCTGAGTCAAGCCCCTCTTAGTTTCAAATTTAAAAGCCCTAGGATTAGAAGGAATAGGAATTCTGATATAGTCTGAAGCTCAAACAATAGGAAAACTTGTATGCCAGAGATTTTCTTATTCAATGAGATTTTAATTCAGCCTTCCTCCTGTGACCCCATTACCCTTCCCTCCCAAAAAAACTACCACTTTTCCCTTAGATACTTCAACTCAGTTGGAAGAAGAGGTCTTCCCTCCAAATTTGATTCATTTGAGTTTCTAGAAACCACTTGAGCACCATTTTGGATTTAATAGACCAGTCTGCTAATCTCTGAAAGGGGAGAGTCTTATCCTAGCTTCCCTCTGTCCCTAGCTACTTGTTTGGTTTCTTGCTCTGTCTGTAAACCCTAAAGGATCACAAAGAGGGACCTTTGGGATCTCTTTACACTTCACAGTAAAATATAGACTTCTTTGTGGGCTTTTCTTTGAGGGTTGGATTCTGGGTGTCAATGAAAGGAACCTCATACAAGGATTTTTTCTACCCATTTTCATGGCAAGAATGTGATTTATAAGGCATTCTCCTGGTATCCTTACCTCTCTTTCCATATTGTAAGTGGTTTTTAATTTCTAAAATCACCTCTTGAAAACTCGTTTACTGTCTGAATGCCTGGCATCTCAAGCACCCTGTAGCAGGGCTGCAGGGGTCCAGTACTGCCAACCAAAGAAGGTGAGGAGATGTGGTATGTGAACTTTGGCTTTGCCCTTCCCAGGTGTTGCTGGGCAGAGGACCTGTGCCTATGTGACTTAGCACTCACCTTAATCTCCTGTCATGCCAGTACCATCTCCAGGGTTTTTGCTGTCTCCCTATTCCTGTCTCCTTGGGACTCCTTTAGGCACCACAGCAAGAGTAGTAACAAGGACCTGTGAGGAAAAAGAAACAGGCAAGGTCACTGAGGGATCTCCAGCAGAAAGATTAGGAAAAGCTGGGGAGGAGGCTGGCCTGGAGCCTAGGGTAGCTTGGGAAGGTTAAAAAAAGAGAAAGAAGTTGGAAGAATGGAGGTAGGGGTGGTCCAGAGAACTTTCCCAGGCTCTGCTGTCCAGGACCTTCCAGAGCAGTTGGGAACAGACTTCAGTTTCCTGGGAGGCCCCTGGAAGTGGTCCTGTTTAGAAGAAGGATTTGATAGAAAGAGAGGTGGCACTTCAATGTGCTTGTATCCATCAGCATTCACATTTTCCAATCTCCCCTTATCTTTTCCCAAAGCTGGGGTACCCTGGGAAGTGGGAAGAAGGGCACAAATAATCGTAGGGCCTCAAGGAATGTTATTTAGTGACTCCTGAGAAGGGCTAGTGGAGGAGAGAAGACCTGGGGATAGTAATTTCAGCCCCACACGGGGAAGCCCAGCGAGAGTGTTCTCAGTGGCTGTTTTCAGGCCAGAACAGGGCAAGAGATGAGCAGAGGCAGACTCAGAGATAAACACCTGTCTGCCAACAATGGAAATTGAAGAAATTGCAAAAAAACAAAACAAAAAAAAAAACAAACTCGGGCTGCTCTCTCCTTCCCTCTCTGCGCCCTAGGCAGCTCCCTAGGGGTGTCCGTTTTACACCACTGTTTTGCGTGTTGTCTTGTATTTTTATACACCAGAACGCTGGGAAACTGGACTATCTAGGGATCTCCCCCACCCCACCAGGTTCAGAGACTGCCCAGTCTCTGGCTCCCTGGAGCTGGGCGATCAAGGCTGGTAAGAGCCGGGGACAGAGCGTCAGCGCCAAGATTGCAATTCTTGGTTTAAGCTGCAGAAGCCCGGACGCAGCCAATGGGGCCTCATACAGGCAATGTAGCTTGGTTTGGGGTGCGTGTGTAACTCACTTTTGGGGTTCACAAAGATCTCACCTACTCCCCCTCCCCCCGCCCCGTCCCCACCTCTGCCTTCTTTAGCAGAAGTGAAGAGAGCGAGAAAACGTCTGATCTCAAACGAGATGTTCACGGAGTAACGTCCCCTTGAGAAAACCAAAAAACAAACTACACGAATATTGCCATTCTTTAAGAAGGGAAAGGGTCGGAGCGGGGGGGATTGTGGTCCTGGCTTCCTCTCCCAGGACAAGGATAGCTGTGCCTCGTCTGCTCCCACTCTCCCATTCCTCCCCATACAGTGAACTGGAAACGCCAGCCGCTCCCCTACTACCACCAGCGGCTGAGCAGACTCTCAGCAAGGAAGCAACAGTTGTCTGGCAAACGCAGGACTCTCTCGAGTATAGCTTTACGCATGGGATCTCCACCACCCCATCCGAGCCCTGCCTCTCTAACCCCAGCCTGGAATCCCTTTGGGGCAAGAGGAGCAGAATGGATCTGGGAGGGCAAGCGGAGAGAGCCCAGCACTCGGGAGCCGCCTTTCCTCGGGTTGCTCGAGCTCTCTCCAAGTTCCTTGCTTTAGTCTCCCCGAAACCCTCCGGGCGAAGTGTCTCCCTCGGCCGCCTGAGCAGAACAAGGGAGTCCATGAGGTGGGGAGAGGGGCTGGAGTAGCCAAATAAACAGAGGAAACAGTCGGGGGGCCGGGTGGGGCTATTTTTAACAGAATATGACCCTTTCACCTCTATTTATCCAAAGCTTTTGCTTCTCAGACGGCCCCAGCCGGGTGGCTGGGAGAGGAACCCTCTCCGCCCCAACCCAGAGCTTTTGCTTTTGCCCCAGTTCTACAGTCGATTCTTAGGGACTCTTTTACTCTCCCAAAAGGTGCATTCGGGAAAGGGAAATATTTTTTATTTCGGGAGGGAGACGCTTTTTTGGCCTCAGAGTCTGGATTTCTCGCACAATGGTGCTCGGGCACCTGCTTCTAGACTGAGTTGTGTGTGTGTGGGGGAGTTGGCGCAGTGCTGCAGCCCCAGAATTCCATACTCCTCGTCTGGCTTGGAGTAGGGGGGATTAAGGGAAGGGAATGGTCAGAAAGGGGGCACAGGCCTGAGTAAAGGGGGGAGATCGCTCAAGTATTGGAAAGACGGCCAAAATCCAGGCCCTCCCGGATCAAGTAAAGTCCTTTAGGCAACATGCCCTCGACTCTGGGTTTCTCAAACTGATTCTTATGCCCAGGTCCACATCCCTATGGACGTTCATGCCTGTCTGGGAGGGGGTGGTGTCCTACTGCTATAGTCACGACGGGTAGCTCGCTGTTGTCTCTGGAAAACAAATTAGGAAATGGGCCTGACTCAGGGGACTGGTGATCAAAATGGTCAGGACTGACTGCAAAGAGGGGTGAGGGGCGGGAGGCTAGAACAGGGGCCCCACTTTTGCCGCAGCTACCCTCTCCGGGGCTGGGCGCACAGCAAGGTTGAGTCTGCAGCTATTATTGCTGCTGTTGCTGCTGCTGAACCCCCCTTTGCAAACCTAATTTCTCAAAATCAGCTGCTCATCGGGGCTTCTTCCCCCTCCCCCCCCTAACTTCGGGCTTTCTCATAGTTAGGGTTCCTGTTTTTAGGGCAGGGGAGACTTAGGGGGTCTCATTTGGAGAAAGACACCCCTAATCAGTTTGAAAATAAGGAGAGGAGGGAGGGAAGAGACTACGGGGAACCGATGGCGCTTTGGACGCCTTACGCTCCCTGGTTTTCCCGAGTCTTCCCAACTGACTGTCTTTCCCCCGTCGAATTTCTGGTCTGGCTATCTCTAATGCGTTCCCCTCTCTAACTGCATACAACCCTGCCCCACCTAGGTTGATTTCTTTCCCCTGGACCTATTTGGGAGACTGGTAGCCCTGGAATAAAAGATGCTAACGTGCCTCGAAGTCATTCCTCTTCGAGGTGCCCTCGAACTGGGCTGATTTTCCGCAGTTGGGATTGGGGAGACCTAGGGTGTGTGCAGGGGTGTTTTGGGGGAGATTTTTTTTGTCAACTTTTATTTCATTTCATTTTTGGTTCCCCCCTCATTCCCCCGAACACACAAACACTCTCACTGTAGTCCACCCGGATTCCCCCAGTTCGACCAAGTCGATTAAAAAGTTCGGGGGGGAGAAGGGAAGGCGGACATCGTAAGGATCGGGGAATGGCTACCTCTGGGGGACCCGAGTGGACGGGATGGGCAGGGAAGGCGACTCTTCCCTCGGGCGCTCAG
>NW_025350135.1:0-6549 GCF_016433145.1 Gracilinanus agilis
ATATCTGCAGTGAATTTCAGTGCAACAGCACCTGATGAAACCCAGAAACTTTTATGTGTTTTATTTAGGGTATTCCTGATAAAGAGAGACTTCAAGATGGGGAGGGAAGACCCTTGTGAAAGCAGACGTTTGTGTCTCATGGCTTTTCCCATTTTAGAGAGCTTAGGAGGAAAGGAAGAATTCTCCTTTAACTGAAAGACAAGAGAGAGAAACAGTCTATTTTCATACTAAGTGGTCTTTGGCTTAATATGGGCTTACTGTTTAGAAAGTTCATGGTAGAGGTAGACATCTGTTGGGTTCCAGAGAAATGGGAAGCCCAAATTGGATAAAGGGTTCTAGGGAAAGTTTGCCCTTCAGACTGGATGGTCAAAGCATGGGGTTTTTTTTTGGAATTTTTTTCTCCTTTTTGTTTATTCAGATCTGCAATAACAGACTGCAGATAAATTAAGAAGTACTGGTCACTGGTAGACCATGCTGTATCACTGTACTAAATTTATGCCTGTCTTTGTTCTTTTATCCCCTATGAATCTCTTTCTATCCTTTGCCTCTCTTCTCTCTGTCTCCCCGTTTCTGTCTCTCTCAATTTTTGTCTCTGTCTCTCTCCTTTCTGTCATCTCTCTCCTCCTTCTTTCTCTACCTCTCTCTTTCCTCTCACTTTCTCCTCTCTAACCCCTCCCTCTCTCCTGTCTGTCTCTCATTCTGTCTTTTCTCTGTCTCTTCTCTTTATCTCTGACTCTGTTTCAGTCTCTCTTTCTCTCCTCTGACATCTTCCTATCTCTGTTTTTTTTTCTCTCTCTCCTGTCTTTTTGTCTTTCTCTATTTTTGCTCTGTCTCTCTCCTTTGTCTCTCTCTTTGTCTCCTCTCCTTTCTGTTTTTGTTTCTGTCTCATGCTGTATTTGCCTCTCTCTGTCTCTCTCTTAAAATCAAGGGCTTCTGCCTTTCCTTTTCCATGGAACCTTGAGAAGGGAGTGGAAAGAGGAGAGAAGAATTCCTAAAAATGCCTTGGTGCTTTCCTTTTACAATTCCCTTGAGAACTCTGCTAGCCCTGAAATGTTTTCAGAAGGTTTGAAAGGCTCCCCACTGAGCTGGGGACCCAGTCTCAATAGCCCTGAATTGTCTAGTAAGCCCCAGACAGAGAACCTGCCCTGACCACTCTAGGTTTGGTTTGGTTTTCTGGTCATATGCAAGGAAACAAAAGAGAGAAAAAAAAACTGAGAAGGGAAGATGTTTAGGGCCTCAATTTGAAGGTTAGTATTTAAGTTCTTATTAAGCATTTGGGTACCCTATTGGTAAGTTAAGGATTCTGTAGTCTGGGGTGGGACTGGTTTATTTTTCATTGAAACCAACTGTTCTTTAGCATACTATTTCTTGTGGGGATTCCAAGGTTTGAGGAGCACATGAAGCCTTCTGTCTCTCTCCTCCAAGATCTTCTTTAATGGGGTCCTAAGAACAGGGCATGGGAAGAAAATATGCTCGTTTGACAGACAGGCTTCTTTCCTCCTTTCTTTTACTCTTAACTCAGTCAATCATCAGATAAGTCAAGGGAAAATAAATATTTATTAAGCATTACCACATGCTAGACTCTCCACAGCCACAGGGCATACAAAGAAAGGTAAACAATAGTCCCTGTTCTCTCAAGAAGGTTACAGTCTAATGATCATTGGAGCTACTTTGGACTCTGATTTCCAAGTCCATACATGTTGGGGGAAAGGCAGAAGAGAGTTAAACTGCTGACCCAGACTGCCCAGGAGGGAAGTGATGAGCTAAGATAGGAGATTTTGGTTCAGTTTTTAGCTTACTGGGCCTTGCAGGTAGTTGTTTGCCCCTGCAACTGGCCAGCCATCTAACCTCATTTCAATTAGCTTTAATAAGCATGTAATAAATGCCTCCTTGTTCAGGCACTATGCTACAATAACAAAAATGAAAAGTCCCTGATCTTGAGGAGCTTATGATCTACTGAGGAGAGAGGGGACATAACATAGGCAGATAAATAAATACAAATGAAGTTTCCATTTTCCAGAGGTACGATAATAACTACTAACAAAGGAAATCATCTGTTAGTCAGTCAATAAACATTTATTAAATACCTACTGTGTGCCAGACTGTGCACTAAATACTGGAGGGAAAAAAAAGTAAAAGAGAATCCATGCCTTCAAACAACTCACATTCTCATGGGAGAGACAACAAGCAAAAAAATCTATTTGTCTCATCTCCTTTGAAAAGATAACATCAGAAGCTCGAGGACCCAAGAATGATATCAGAGAAATTTTTTTTTTATTTTGAAAAAATATTTTATTTTTCCAATTACATGTAAAAAGGAATTTTTAAAGTCTTTAAAGGGATTTTATTGCTTTGAACCATAAATATCAATTATTATTTAATTCTTTTAGTGATGGAGAAATAATTCATTTTTGTTAGCATCCTTTCCCCTTATTCCAGCACCCTACTGTATTCATCATCTTTATTTCTTTATATGAGGGGTCCAAAGGACCCTGTGAGGGCTAGGTCCAATTAGACAAGATTCTAGTTTAATACTTAGTAAAGTCTAGAGAATGGAGATGTGGGGTTAGCCAGACTGTTATCTATATGTTAAAAAAAAAAAAGCAAAAATCCAAAACATGTCCTTTCAGTGCTAGAGAAGGGCAATCAGGAAGACCTTACTGCTTTATCAAGAACATTTACTAGGGTATGGTTAAAAACATTAAGGGAATATCTTTGAGTAAGGAACTTCTAGGGAGGAAAAAGCAATGGGGAAAACAATTAAGTAAAAATGATAACCTTTCTCTTCCCCTTCATGGTTTAAATTAGTGAACCCTTATATAAAGAAGAGACAGCAACATTGATTTAGAGCTGGAAGGGCCTTAGAGGTCATCTCATCCAATCCCCCATTTTTAAAGATGAGGAAACTGAGGCCCAGATACTTAGCCAAAATCACACAGGAATTGATGCTCAAATCCAGGAAAATATTATGACTCAAAAACTGCTCTGTGAAGAAAATAGATTTTATTTGTAGAAAGTTAATTAAAATTATAGAACTCTAACATGGAGAAAAATCTTACAGGGGACATAGGAATAGGAAGAGAAAGAAAGGCCAAAATAACTAAAATACAATCAATCTGAGCTTACCTTTTTTTACCTTGCATAATTTTTTTCATATCAAGGGTTGTTAAGTGTTTCAAATTATGCTTTTCTCAAGAAACTGATTTGTAACTTTTAAATATAAAGACTGAGAAAATTTGAGTGTTCAGTTACAATTATAAATTTTCTGCCTGAGATTTTTGAGCTATGTCAGTCTGAAATTCAAAATCCAGAGACTTCTTAAAAATATATTGCTTTGTGATAAAATGCATAGTTTACAAGAGGATGGAGTAAATAGGAAGAATTGATTATTTAAATATCATGAAAAAATATAGAAATAACTCATTGAGACTTAAAAAAGGACACAGAGTATCCTAGGATAAAAATATAAATTTTATATTTTAGGCTGAGAGCAGCAGCTTGTTAAGACATTCTGGATAGGGGCTGAAAGAGCATTTAAAATTTAAAACAAGACATAAATTCTTTGGGATCTTGAATTTTAATTCATCATATTTTTTAAGCCTCAGTGCCTCAAATTAGCCCTTGAAAATTCAAATGTCCATAGTTAGCCTCATGATTTTTGAGAAGCTGGACTCATCATCAATTAATATATCCCTTTTCTTTCTCTTTTTTTTTGTAGGAAAATTAAAAGTTTCTTGTCCAGAGCTGGATGACTTTTTAAAAAGGGAAACATCTTGTTTTCTGGTAAGGATATTTTTAAATATTCTTCATTACTTTGTATCCTTATCCTATTGCTTTCTTGAGAAAAGGGACTCTGAATTGAAAAACATAAGTGGTGAGGAAGCTTTCTTCTATTTTTTGAAGTAAATGGTGTGACTGTTATGGAAATGTTAGGATTTTTTTAAGGAAGAATTTTTTTAAGTTAAAAAAATTACAGTAACTAGAAATCTCCCTAATGAAGTCCAAGATGTTGAAAGAAAAGCAAAAATCATCTCTGTAGATTAATTTAACTAACAGACATTTTTACCTGAGAGAAATATCCTTGTATCAAAACAAAAGGAAATAAACAAGCAAAAAAAAAGGGAAATTATTTTTAGTGAATTATCAGAAAGGCCATGGTTTGGGATATTTTTGCTAAGTCAAAAATCACAGCAGCTTTTACAGGTATCTAGAATAGTCTTAAATGTACAGGCAAATAAACTGATATAGTTAAAGAGGAAGAGAAAGTGGGGGGAAAAACAGGAGGGGATGGGAACCTCTTTTCAGAGAAGTTGAAGGGAATCATGATAATTTTAAAAGTAGACAAAGGAAGAAACATTAGCTAAGAAGATAGGGGACAGTCAACATAAGACATTCTGGAATGATGGGTATATCGGGCTGGCAGGGTGGGTCAGAAGGTAAATGTAGACAGCCTGCTCAATTAGGCAAGAATTGATATTTGGAAAATGATCTTTTTCAGTTGTGGATTATTATATCATAAAAGGATAGTCAGAGAGATAAAACAGAGCAAGTTGTCTGACGTATTCGCTTTCTATTTTTGGTAGCCACTCTATTTGTACCATTTACATGAAATAATAGTTTAAATTCCATTTTTGAAAAGGAGATATTTTAAAGCCAACAAATCAACCAAAAAAAAAAAAAAAGAGAGAGAGAGAGGGAGAGAGAGAGAGAGAGATGTATATATGGTGAAAGGTCTAGACACCCACGAAACTGGAAAACTTTTGAAATATTTCATAAAATCAGAGGATAAAGGGAGATATTATCTTCATATAATTAGACCTTGAATTAAAAAAAAAAGACATTCATGCATCCCTAAGTTCTGCTACAGATAGCACATATGGAAAAATAAACATATTGCTTTGGGGTTTTTTTCCATTTTGTTAATTTTGTTATGGAAAGTAAACAAAGGTTCTTTTTTAAGGAAATCAAATAATAAAGGTAAACCCAGGAAAATGTTGTCCTCAGCAACTGAAAAATATTTGTGTCAATTTTCTAGATAAAAAAATATATGTTTTGTAAAAATGCAGTATTTTAGAGCTTTGGGATGCAGAAGACTCCATTTCTTTTGTTTGGTTTTGGAGAAAACATTTCTAGGCTTTTCTATCTTTTTCTCTCTCTTTTTTTTAAGCTGCTGGACCCATTTTATTAGCTTTAAGTATTTAGGTGAAGACTGACTTAAAATTATTTAATTAGGATATACCAGAATTCTAAATGACTTTAAGAAAGAAGGATTATGGTGATTTGGCAAAATAGAAAATGATTTCCAAAATAGTTTTTAAATAAAATCATTTAATATATCAGTTTAAAAATGTTTAAATCTTAAGAGATTGAAATTAGGGAGAAAAAGAAAAAGACAACATCTTAATGAAATCTATCTTACAGTAGCAAGGGGGGACTTTGTAGGGAAAATGTGATGCTGTCAGTTAAATTTCTAATTTGACTTTGTAGCCTTTCTCATGAAGCTATGAGTATGTTAATATCAGGGGAATCTATATAAAATGTACTGAAAATGCTTAAGGTCTGCTTGTAGAAGAAAAATGGGAAGGAAAAAAGTATCACAATCTTTCTGGGTTAAATGTTGGCTAAAGATATTTTCAGTGGAAAATTGGGGGGAAAAGACAGAAGTTAAAAATTAGTGCAGTAAACTAAAATTCCAAATATATATGTTTTATGTTTACAGAGCAATTTTGTGAATTTCATGGAACACTATAGAGGATAGAGGAGTGAAAAGGGAAATATTACAGCTATGCATTCTCATTGTAGTTTTCCAGGGCAAAATACTGTTTAATAAGATAAATATTACATGCTTAAAATTAGACATTTAGGGGGAATGTTTGGTAGAAAATTAGTCCTTTCCATCAGTTAAAAGAATTGTTTTGATTATGGTTTCTGCTTCTGTCTATTGTGATTTGCAACACAGGTTGTATTTCTAATGTACTTTCAAAAGGCAAAAAGTTTCTGTAAAAAAAATCAGGTCTAGGTTCCAATTTTATTTTTATCCATTGGGGGAGGGGGGAATTATTTCTTATTTTATTTTATCCACGGAGAAAAAATATCAGTTGTTTTGCATGAAAATTGGTCGTTTCAGAGCATGGTTCAAAAAAACAAAAACAAAAACCCAGATTGTTTGTCTGTCCCTAAGTGGTACATCTGAGCCTGTGTTCTGTCTGTGGCCTTAACTGGCAAATTAAGGGCGTTAAAACTTCTGTTTGGGATGCCCTGATCCCCAAATGTGATCTCGGTTCCCCTGCATTTAGACCTTTAAAAGAAATGTGTTTTGTTGTTTTATCTCGTTTTTAATGAGGAAACTGAGGAGTTTCATGAATGAGGGTGGGAGTTAGGTTGTTTACTGAAAGGTACATCCCGCCTCCCCACCGGCTCTTAGAGAAAGTGCCTGTTTGTCAATTACAGTTTGTCAATTACAGTTACTAGGGACGCCTGAAAGAGATAGAACAGCTGGGGGGCCCGGCTTGTCTGGCTTCTGGTGCCCCAGGAGAGTGTGGGGAGAGG
>NW_025350136.1:0-3705 GCF_016433145.1 Gracilinanus agilis
ATATATATATATATATATACTAAGTAGCATATACAATAGCATACTGAGTAGAAACTAGCATTTGTTCCAGTGCTTTGGACTAGCAACTAAAAAATAAAAATAGGTAGATTTTAGTTCAATATAACAAATAACTGTAATTAAAATTAGAAAATTATGACAAAGTTGCCTTGTGAAACACTAACTATGCCACTAAATCAGGAATTTTTAATCTAAAGTCTACAGATCTCCTTGAGACTCTTTGGATAAATTACTGGGGGTCTGTGAGTTGGGATGAAGAAAAGTTATAACCCCAACGTTTTAACGTCCTTTGTAACAATTTAGTACAATTGGTTTTCTTTGTAATTCAATACATTTTATTTATTTAAAAGTTATTCTGGGAAGGGGGTCAATAGGCTTCATTAGAGTGGCAAGGAGTCCATGACACAAAAAAGTTAAGACATATTTAAGCAGAGACTAGATGACCATTTGTTAGTGTTACAGAAGAGACTAATAGGTTGCTTAGAAGTTTGAATTAGATAACTTCTGAGGCAGTATAGTGAATTCTAGAGAACATGGAACTTGGAAACAAGAGACCTGCTAATGGGTCAGCTGTGTATATTTGGGCAAAGTACCTTGCTTCTCTGAGGCCTGGTTTCTTCATCTAAAAAATAGTAAAATACTCTTTGGCCTACTTTCTTAAAGGGTTATTATAAGGAACAAATGAGATAATATGTATGGAAGTACTTATAAAATTATTAAGTACAACAATTATATTATCATTATGGTGGCTAATATCCTAATCATCTATAAGATTATGTTTCCATGATCCTGAGATTATAGCCAACCAAGCCAGAGGGAATGCAGTTTAAGTTTTAATGCTAAATCACTGGGATCTTTCATTTCTAGGATAGGTCCTCAAATATCACCCAAAGCTATTTAGACTAGAAAATAATTTGAAAGCCAGAATGGTGTACTGAATAGAATGCCAGCCTTGAGACTGGGATGACCAGGGTTAGGATACATCCTGGCTGTATGACACTGGGCTAGCCAGTGAATCTTGATGTACTCTAGGCAATTCTCTATAAGACTGTAAGTTATAGAAAAGGTAGCTTTTCTTTCCTTCATTGGTAAAGGTGTCCTCACCTATGAATTCTCTAAATCAGTGATTCCCAAAGTGGGCACCACTGCCCCCTGGTGGGTGCTGCAGCAATCCAGGGGAGCAGTTATGGCCACAGGTCCATTTATCTTTCCTATTAATTGCTATTAAAATTCAAAAAAATTTAATTTCCAGGGGGCTAAGTAATATTTTTTCTGGAAAGGGGGTGGTAGGCCAAAAAAGTTTGGGAACCACTGCTCTAAATTAATGAAATCACAACCCTAATTACCAACTCATTCCGTATAAAAAAAGTGCTTAGATACTTATTAAAGTCTATGAAAAAGCTTTAAGTAAATTCTGAACCACCCAGGCAAGTTCATCCCTAGTAGATTGTAAGCTCCTCAGGCAGACAGAGTTTTTCATTTTGTCTTTCATTTTGTCCCAATATTTAACACAGTGCCTTGTAATAGCAAGTTTTAATTAATTGTATTTGGATTTGATTGGATTTGGGACCAGAGGAAAGAGTATTTTTAAGATATTCAAATAAATGAGAGGGTTAGGGAAAATTAGAGGTTAGGTAAAAATAACTTGACAATACATGAAAATGAGGAACTGTGAGTTTAAGCATTATAGAGAGATATTAAATGTTCTTCCAGAGAGTCAACTTATATTTATATACTGAGTCAGAAAAAAATTATAAGCCTCAGAGAATTAACTAAAAATAAAAAGCTTATTATTTTAAATTCTTCACATATACATAAACATGTGATGATTGAAGTGGACACCTATGAGTTGATTTTTTGTGTGTGAATTTTATTGTTCTTGTTCAGTCATGTCTGACTCTTCAATCACCACAAGAACTAGCTATTTATAGGGGTTTCCTTGGCAAGGATACTGGAGTAGTTTGCCATTTCTTTCTCCAGTGGATTTTTTTCCCCCAAGAAATGAGAGGTTAAATAACTTGTCCAGGACCACGCAGCTGGGACACATAGCTAATGGCTGAGGCTCAGTTTGAACTCAGGTCTTCCTGATTTCCATTGTTCCAATGGTTAAACTGAGTCACAGCTACCATTTATGTGTATATATGTTGGGTATATACATATATATGTGGGTGTATGTACACAAATATATATATAACGTGCCTTAACAAAGCCTTGAATACTTGAATACTTGAAAAAAAGCCTTTTCCTTTAAGTTTAAGCCATATGTAATATTACCACATTTAGGGGAGATTAGAATTCAAATGATCTTGGCTCCCAGCCATTTGATTAGGGCACTAATAGCAGTAATGAGATTGCTCTATGTCAGCCTAGTCAGTACATTTCTTTACAATATAGTATGAATAAGGTCAAGGCCAGGGTTTCAATATTAGCCTTCTTTGGTTCAAAGGCCATAGCCTGTACCTTTAAACTAAGAATACTATTTCTCAGAGGTATGCTATGCTCACAAGAATATGGGTGAAACATTTTAGATGGATCAGTATAAGTCTCTCACTAGCACTGGAAAAACCACACAAAGTATATACCCTGATGATCGCTTAGTATCATTAGTTTTGTTAGATAACATTATTAAAATCTAAATTAGGAAATAATTATATTATGATGTTATAGGGAACTCAGTATCATTATCTTTGTAAAAGAGCATCAACATTATTATTATGTTATACAGAAGCAGCGATTTTCCTAGCTCTTTCTTGGAGTAATTCAAGACTATTTTATATATGGCAAATCTCAAATCCATACCTGCTAAATGGCGAGAGAAAATTCATACCAAGTCAATGATTGGATCTAGAATGGAATTGACTCCTGGGTGCAAAGTGCCGATTTTTTGACCCTCCTGTCAATATTCATGTCAAAATTCTGTAATTTAAAGTCATCTTAGCAGCAGTAGATTGATGGTGTAACGATGAACTCTCCAAAATATAATTGAGGTCTGTCTGGAATCTTTTTCTGCATTTAAATGCTTATCCTTTAGCACCTTGAAGGGATCTTTTTCATCACAAAGTAATTTTGGAGAGGGTTTCTGCCTTGGGCTCTGGAGGGTCTTATTTACTGATTTTCCAAAGGATTTTAGGATCATAGAGGCCATTTAGTCTAACTCCCTTATTTTCCTTCTGAGGAATCTGAAACCCTGAAAGGTTAATTGATTTGTTCAAGATTACTATTGTACTAGAAAGAGTCAAGAATGGTATTTTTCTCAGGTTCTCTGACTCCAGAGGTCACTTCACTTCTTACAAAGTATCAGCAGGAATGTACCGATGTATATTGATATGGACCTGGTACAATGGAAGAAGAGCTGCTCTCTAGGGTCATATGACCTGAGTTCCAATCCTAATACAAATGATCATTATCTGTATTACTTTGGACAAGTTATTTAAACCCCCTGAACCTAAATATTTTCATTTGTAAAATGAGGGTGGTGGATTATTTGGCCTCTGAGTTGCTTTCAAATCTATACCTATGTTTCTGAAATCCTCTGCTGTATGAAAACCTTGTATGTTTAAAAAAACACAAGATTATAGATTATATAAATTATATAGAATTTAATTTTTAGATTATATAATAGCACATATAATAATTAATATATCACATTATATATTATATATAATTTATAGATCAATAATATAATAT
>NW_025350137.1:0-19586 GCF_016433145.1 Gracilinanus agilis
CATCTCCATACCTTTCTCCCTATGTATGTGTACCACTTTTCCTCTTCCTCCCACCTCAACTCCCAAACATTTCAACTCTATCTCTGAGAACAATAATTAGATCATACTATATTCCTGGAAGGGACATGTCTGCCAGTTGTTTTATGAATCTAATCACCATTCTCTCTGATTCCCTTATACAAACATTCCTCTATTAATTAACCCAAACTGGCTATCGAGAAAGCTGATGATTAATTTTTTTTTAAACTCTTATCTACTACTGTTTTAGATACTAAGTACAGATTCTAAGGGCATAAGAAAGGGAAAGAGTAGGCAATTGGGGTTAAATGACTTGCCCAGGGTCACAGAACTAGGAAGTGTCTAAGGTCATATTTGAACCCAAGTCCTCCTGATTCCAGTGGACTGGCTCTCTATCCACTGAATCACCAAAATGCCCCAGATTGCTAATTTTTAATATGAAAACATTTTATACCTTATAAATTTTGATTTATTATTTGTTTATATTCATTAGTTTTGCTGATTATCTATACTGTAAGAAAATGATGGAGACAGTTTTAATGCAGATTACTTAAAAGCATACCATGTATATATATATATATATACATATATATATATATATATAATATTTTTTTTTGGACAGCTGGTTATTAAACATTTACCAGTACACCTCTGTGTCATCCCCTTCTGTGTGTTATCTTCCCTTTAGACTCCTTAAGGGTAAGACTACCTTGTTTATCTAAAGGTTGAGCATAATACAAAACCTGATACACAATAAAGGCTTAGTAAATGCTTTCTCATTCATTGCTTCATTCATTGGAAAGTTCCCCAACTGAATTCTCACCCTATCTGTGTTGGGCTTTGTGACTTCCCTACCCTGAAGTTCAGATTGTGTGCAGCTTCTCCCAAATACCTAACTTCTTTCTCTGGAGCTACCTCTTACCTGGCTCACACACATCATCTTGAAGGTTGAATAAGACAAAGAGCTCATTTGAAACTCTGGATGGAGGGAAGGGCACCCTTATGCAGACTCTGCCAACAGCTTCCCAGGAAAAGCCCCTTGTGCCCCTTAGACAGAGTGTGTTTGCTGAAGCCCCAGCATCACCCCCTGGCATATCACTGCCCTTATTTAAAGTTCAGCTAAACATAAACTTTTCAAAGGCAGGAGTTGTTCTTTTTTTGTCTTTATAGATTCAATGCCCAGAAGTGTCAAAAGGTTTTCAGATTGTTGAGTGATGCTCTCTAGACCACATTGAAGATAAACCTATCTTCTGGAGCTTCTGTTTACATGAATTGTTAACCCCACTGACTGAATCCTCTCTCAAGTAAACATAAACATGGCTTTCATAGACTTCTACTAACTAACTACTCTTACCTTCTAACAGTAAATTCCTACTCTGTCCCTTCCAGGTTTAAATCTATAACCTTGCTGATACTAGGAGATAAGGACAAAAGCCAGATTCAGACAAAATGCTATAATAAAATTCAAGGAGGGGTAAGATTACTTTTGTCATGAGCCTGGGGTTGGTGTGGAGAGAGGACTTGTCTGGAAATGGCAAATGACAGTTACAGAATCTGATTTGACATAACAATATATTTTTTCAACTTCATTGCTCTCTCAAACCAAATCTGGTCTCTTCTAGGACTTTTCAATTGATGCCTTTCTCTGTAAAAAAGCATCTCCCTCCCTCCCTTAATCCTCCTTTCCCTACTCCACCCCTATGCACCCCAGACTTTTCAGGATGTTCAAATCTTTCACACTCTACCTCCTAGCTCCTCACCACACCCAGCACACACATCTGGGCGTCTGTCCAGCAATTCCTAGATGAAATCAAGGCTGCCAGGATGCCCCACCCAACACTGTTCCCTCCATCCTATCCCCCTTGGCTCTACCTTCCTCTCTCCAGGGAAAGACAATGGGTCTGTTGTAGCCCATAACGGTACAATTCTTTTCTTCTTTTTTCTTTCTCTTTAGACACAAAAGGGGCTGTGAGAGATAGGAAAACCTTCCCTATGGGTTAACTAACCCTTTCTTGTCTCTTAAGACAATTGAGGCTTGGGCCAGCATCACTGTCAGAGTCAAGAGATCTGAGTTTAAATGACAGTTATATGGGGCCTACCATGTGATGGTTAGCAACTCAAGTCAAGGGGTTTCAGGTTTACTCATCTTGAAAGTAATCCCAATTTATTTCATCTTTCTGGATTTGGAGTCTCTGACACAATAAAGAACTTCTTTTGCTTCATTTAGGATACAAAATTAGCTTTAAAAATATCCCACCAAACACATGTTTGAGAGGGTTTTTTAAAATTATTGTTGTTATAAAATGAATTTGATTCACTTCCATTGAGGCAAACATGGTGCAGGGTAAATCAGAAGATCTGGGTTCAATTGCACTATTTGGATATAATTTGTGAACTTTCTGGACCTTAGTTTTTTTATTTCTTATATGGAGTTGAACTTAAATGACCTCTGAAATCCTTTTTCAATTCTGCATCTGATCTAGTAAAATCACTAAGGTCCCTTCTGACTTAAAAATCCCATGATTCTCTCTTATAGCTGCTCTCTCTTTATAGACACCTCTGTCAAAATGTGAAAGAACCCTCCAGGTCCTCTTGTTGTGCTATTGTCTAGATATATATTTTCCTCTATAAGTCAGGCATCCAGATGTGATCAGGAAGGAAACACACATTCATAACCATGTACCAGGGGACTGTACTAAGCATTGGGAAAATATATTTATACAAACAAACAAAAAAAGAGTCCATGACCTCAAAAAGGTGAAATAAGAGTGGTGGAGTAAAGGATGAAGGGGACATGGGTTTTAAGTCCAAAAAGGTAGGAACAGGACTAAGAGGTGATTGTAGTCAGGCTAGATTGCACTCTTCCATCATATGGAGGCTCCAGGAGGATTCATTAGTGGGAGAAAGAAGGGCTTTGTATGGACATTCCAATTATCAGGAAACCTGGGTTCTATTCTAGTCCCCTCAGGTCACATATTACTTAACTTCTTTGGAAACGTTTGATGATATATAGTCAAGGACCCAATTTCTTATTCACAATGTGGATCCATCATCCATCCCTTTGTTTCCCAACCATTGGGTGTCTTAAGAAATCTTTGTCACTATCTGCCATCTTGGGATGTTGTCTCAGTATCCTGGGTCTCTCTCTCTTCTTTTCAATTTTTAATAAATGTGCTGCTAGATAGGATGTTGAAGGTTGGAGGATAGCCACTAGCCTGGTGGTGATATTTGATGAATAGCAACTCTCTCAACTGTATGTCTAGTGTAATACACCGCCCCCCCCCACTTGCTATAGAAAAGAACCATCTCTAACATAGCTTAACAAAGGGGCTTTGTTAGTTTTAAGTTGTCTGAGCGGAAACAGGGGGATACTTATACAATAGATGAAAACCTTTGGACCCAGACATTCAGGGAGAAGTCTGAGCAACAAGGGAACAAACAATAAAAGCCTAAGCCAATCAAGAAAAAATTTAGAGAGCAGTTTGGGGAAGGGGAAGGAGCCTGAGAAGAGGTAGCTGACAGGATCTAGCAGGGATGGGCAGGGATGGAGGAAGACAGAGACACAGAGACAGAAACAGAAACTGAGGCAGAGAATCTATTGTAAGGGTCAAAGATGTTATCCTAAGAGTTTAATATACAACTTCAGGCAATGAAGTAGAGAACTGGCCAGGAAGAGCCTTCATCCTTCAGGTTACAAGGCAGTTTAGGCAGAGAGCTTTAATAGGGTTTGGAGTAAAAAAACTAGGAAAGGAAACCAGAAATCTCAGGGAGCCAGGAAGGAGAAAGCCCCCAGATTAGCAGGGACTGTCCTGCTTTAAATGATGAGATGTTTCTCTAATAATATTGTTTCTTCTTCATATGTGGTTTATCTCGTGTCAATACACTTTATCTCCACATTTTTTTCTTTCTTTGTCTCTTTATTTCTTTGAGTACACTATCTCTCTCTTACATATATATATATATAAATACATATGAATATGTATTTATTTATAGAAACTCTAAATAGCAGGCTGAGTGATATCACTCATAGAATGACTCCAGAGAAAGGCAGAGTGGAAGAGATTTTAAAGGGAATAGGGATTCCCTTCATAAATAGGTAGATGGGGAAGCTGGTAAGAAGTGGTGTTTTTGTCTCCCAGTTTTGTGTTATTTTTATGTAATATTTCATTTTTTAAAAATTAACATTTACTCTCTCTCTCCCTCATTTCCCCTCTTTGAAAAAAAACCAAAAACAATTCATGACACATACACAGTCAAGCAAAGCAAATTTCCACACTGGTCATATCCAAAAGAATGAGTTTTTAATATGCTCCTTGAGTCTATCATCTCTCTTGATCAGAGGTGGATAGCATATTTCATCACTGGTCCTCTAGAATCATGGTTGGTACCATTGGGTTGATCAAAATTTTAAGTCTTTCAAAAACCTTTTCTTTTGTTCTTCAAAGTTTTGTTATATTTATTTCCTCTTGTTAACTTTGATCCTTTGATCAGTCATTACAAATTTTTACAGGTTTCTCTGAAAGCATCTTTCATTTTTCTTTTATATTCATATTTAGTTTGTTTAGCATTCTCTAAACTGTTCCAGTTTTGTCTTATCCATGATAGAGGATAGATGACTACTAAGACTAAGGAGATCCTGAACCATAACTGGAAGTGATCTTGGTTGCCTCATTAATACACTGACTATTCAAGGGTTTATTATAAAAAGTCCAGCTTGGAGGTGTTGGACTAGATTTTATTCTCCAAGTTTCAGTTCTGGAGGGAAGGACTTCAGTCCTATAGGCACAAATGATTTTATAGCAGTAGCAGCCTAAACCCAGAAATAATTTAACTTGTTCTTAAGTGGCTGGTAAAAGTATAGCCACCACTCAGATGGCTGTGATCTCCTGACTCTCAGTACTATCTTTCCAATTGATAGGCCTTAAATTAATTCCTTAATGCAACTTTTGTGGTTTTAGGTGACACTATTAAGATTTGGCCCTCTAAGAAATGTAGTTTTGCAGTTCTTTTAATAAGCACTCTAATAAACTAAGTGAAAGTCATGGAAGCCATCTTTTAATTTTACTTTAGTTATTTCTTAAGAAAAATTCAAATCTCTAACCTCAGAAGCACATTGACCAGAGCTTTTCCCACTTTAGTCTGTCTTATTTGAAAGATAACACTATCACTGAAGCAAGTCTGCACAAATCAACTGTCTGTTTATTGATTAGATGTAAAAGTTTAGAAATCACGATGTCTGGACTCAGATGTTTGGAAAAGGAACTGGCCATTGCCACAAAGATCATGTCCAGAGGTATGAAAAGCAAGTTCCCCCAGCCCTAGGGCCTGCTCTCCTACTAGTTGCCAATGGTTTTTTTGTTTTTGTTTTCATTTTGCTTTCTCTTCTCTATCTCTGGGCATTATTCCAGATTATTCTTTGTTTACTATTGAGTTTTCTGGAACTTTTTCTACTTTTCTTAGGAGAAGCTGATGGGTGGGAGAAATCAGGTCTAGAAGATATGCCCAAACATGATCTCTTGCAAAAATCAATCAATAAAGCATTTTATTAAGCTCCTACTATGTGCCAGGTTCTTTTATAATGAGAATTTCTCCAGCTGGATTCGTTAATTTTTATCAGTAGTCTTTATTTGGCCCTGGAAGTAGAATGCTAAGTCCCAAATCTTAGCAAGGGAGGTCAAGGTGACCTAGAATACAGTTTGTGGCCAAGATCATTATCTTTTTTTTTTTTTTTTCAAACACACACACACACACACTTACAAGACCAAATGATGACTTCAGGACACACCACTCACTGCATCAGAGAAAATGAAGGTTGGAAATAAAAGTCCTTATTAACTAGAGGAAATCTACAAAAAGGGCAACTTGGCTTGTCAAGTCAGTGGGCTGGAGTGCAAATTCTTGCTCATCCATGAATATCTCTCTCTGGACCTTTAATTTCATCTGTAAGATAAATGTATTTGGCGGGGAGGAGGTGCGTGCAGAGAATAGCTTGGTCTATTGACCTGCCCTCCCAAGGATGAACCGCTATTACTCATTCCTGTTTATTTGAAAAGATGTCAAAAGGAGCCCTATACCAACTCTGCAAGGTGGAATTTGGCCCATCTACATTGTGCAATATTGTATCTGCATCAAAAAGCAAAATAGTTGCCTGAAAAGACCATTTTACAGATGATGAAACAGACTGAACCTAATGGGAATGAAAAGTCAATTCAGACCATGAGAAATTGGCATTTGAATCTTTCCCCTAGGTCCTTAAGAAACTACTAGAGATGAGGGGGAAATGGGAGGGAGAGAACATGGGTTCCAGCTAGACAAGTCAGTTAACCTTAATTGTCTAGCTCTTACTACTTTACTTCCTTTTCTGCCAAGAAACTGATATATTTAATATAGATTCTAAGACAGAGTGTAAGGGATTTTAAAAAAAAAAAAGAAAAAAGATACTTTCTCCCACTAATATATGTTGCGATGGCTTCTCATTGTGTCTTCACTAGTAAATCAAACCTTCCCCAGAAAGACTACACCCCTTCCCTATCTCTAAGCTTTAACTCCAATTGGACTTCCCAGAT
This sequence comes from Gracilinanus agilis, assembly GCF_016433145.1. Lineage (NCBI taxonomy): Eukaryota > Metazoa > Chordata > Mammalia > Didelphimorphia > Didelphidae > Gracilinanus > Gracilinanus agilis. The sequence continues at coordinate 6,585 of NW_025350137.1, forward strand.
TCCAATTCCTTATCTCTTAATTCTCTAAGATTTCAATAATATTGATATCATTATGTACTGCCCCCCTCTTGAGGGCAAGTAACTATTTGTATACAAAAGTTAATATTTGTCAAATGCCCCAATATGGTGAGGGTTTTTGGTAGATATGTGATTATATTTTTGTATTAAAGGAATGTCGAATTCTTTAAAAAGTAAGTCCTTGCAAGGCATTTCCTCATTCCCAGGTTCTGAGTTTTCTGCTTGCTACTCAGAACCTAACTTCTCTTGTAAATGGGTTACTTCAAATGACCATAACTCAGCAGCCATTCTCCAGACAGAAGTTGTAGTTTAATCTACTTTTGAGGTCTAGTAGAAACAAATGGAGCCCCCAAGGCATCACTGTGGTACACAATGAAATACTGATTTGGACTCAAGAGTTCAAATACTACCACCGATATTTTTACTGCTTCCTATGTGACCTTGGAAACAAGTCTTATTATGGCCTCCCTTTTCAGACCACAGTTTCCGTGTCTATAGAAAGCAGAAGGGTAGGAGGAAGTTGGACATCTGTCTCCCCTCTGACAACCTCAAACTCTTGTGTTTTTTATGACCCTAAAGACCTTGACCTTCTCTTTGCATTTTCTCATCTGTAAAAAGAAGGGATGGGAGGGAAATAATGGTTGAACTAAAAGATTGATCTATCCCCCCACCCCCGAGGAGTTCTACCTTCTCTCTCTCTTTCTCCCCTTCTCCCCCACACACCTCATCTCATAAAATATACATATATGTGTATATACATATATATATATATATGAAATAAGGCCATAAAAAACTGGTTTGGGGACAGTCTATTAGTTAATTGGTCTATATAGGGATCAGAGTAATAGCAATGGAACCAATATATATATATATATATATATATATANAGAAAGCAGAAGGGTAGGAGGAAGTTGGACATCTGTCTCCCCTCTGACAACCTCAAACTCTTGTGTTTTTTATGACCCTAAAGACCTTGACCTTCTCTTTGCATTTTCTCATCTGTAAAAAGAAGGGATGGGAGGGAAATAATGGTTGAACTAAAAGATTGATCTATCCCCCCACCCCCGAGGAGTTCTACCTTCTCTCTCTCTTTCTCCCCTTCTCCCCCACACACCTCATCTCATAAAATATACATATATGTGTATATACATATATATATATATATGAAATAAGGCCATAAAAAACTGGTTTGGGGACAGTCTATTAGTTAATTGGTCTATATAGGGATCAGAGTAATAGCAATGGAACCAATATATATATATATATATATATATACATATATATGAAATGTAGAGATATATTTTATAATAATATAATCATTGTAATTATATTAGAACTTTAGAATTAGAAAATGCTCTCTAAGAATATTATTTTACAGATGAGGAAAACTAAGGAAATTGAGAAAGCTATTCTCAGTCTTTTAGAGATAAGGAATTGGAATTGGAATCTGGGAGTCCAGTTCTGGAGTTAAAGCTGGAGCTTGTTTTTTGCTAGTGAGAAGCTGGGATTTGAATCTAATTCCTTTGATTTCAGAAGTAAAGCATCACTAGCTCTTTTTTTTTTTCAGTGCAATACACTTATGTTTAGAATGCTTCCAAGTATTGGGGTTTACAGAATGTGAATGCCTCTAGAGATCAGAACTACCTTTTGAATATACATTCAAATGTATTTTTGCATATAACTGTATAGAGTTTTCAATGGTTGGTAGTCTAGTCCATGATGCTGAGGGGAAAGTGAGGTGAATCAGGAAGGAGGAAGAGAAAGGATCTCAGGTGCTACACTTTGTAGTAAAAGTGGTCATCCTTTGAGCTTTTAAGACCTTGGCTGGATTGCAAGTAACATTATCAGTTAGGAATGCTAGAACAAGGAATGGAATGATTAATCATTTTTACCCTGCTTATATATCAAGCTCCAAAAGAATTGCCTTTTCCAGATAGGTTGATAAAATAGTACTTAAAAATAAAAAACACACAAGTCAAGAAGGTTCAAGAGAATTTTTTTTCAATTACACCTTTTGTCCAAGGGTTGCAGGACCATTTAAATCAGCCAGCAGTTGTTGTTTTTTCCCTTGGTTTCCTGCATGAACAGTTCCTGAGAGGGAGGGAAATAGAAAAAAAAGAATCTTAGAGAATTAAAAAGTATATCAGAAATACATATCGATTCGGGTCCATCTTTTTTCTAATCTTTTTCCTATGCCAGATCAAATAAATCCCTTTTTTTTGTTGAAAGGCACATTTTCATTTTGGAGCATTTTCTTCCAGGGGTAATTTTTTTTTAAAAACATTCAAAAGCAAGCCTAAATACCTATAAGATCAATGAAGTCTAATAACTCCTACTATGAAGTTGGAATTTAAAAGTTCATTTTTTAGACACAATTTGTACTCTATCAGGGAAAAGTTGTACCTCAGTTTCTCCAGATGTAGTTTACAGAGGACATTCTTCTAAAAAGAACATGAACCACAAATAAAGTGTTTTGTTACTAGAAATTATAATCAATCTGCTATGATTTTCAGCTGGATAAAGTGGCAATTCTGATACCTACACCCCTTCTTCTAGATTATGGAGCAATAAATAAGGGGAGAGGCATGGGGGGGGTGTCAGACATTAGAATAATTTTCCTATAATGAAGGAGGTGTGATTATAAAAAATACTAGGGGAGGACTAAATTATTGGGGACTGCTTGTGGCTTTTCTGGATGCAGAAGTTTTTTCATTGACAATATTGAGTCAAGGTTGCATTTGACAAGAATAATGTGCACTGGGTTTTTTTTTTGCAAGCGTGTCCAATTCTTTCTTAAAAAAACTTTTTTTTGGAGGGAAAAAGGCCATGAGGAGGATTGTCCATCCCTTGGGCACCTGGGGATAAATGACCTGAATGGGGCGCCAAGTGACTTTTGAGGAATGGTTGAATTCAATTCCTGACAACTATTCTTCTAGTCCTGCTCTGTCTTATGGTTTCACCACCTGGCTTACTTCCTCTTCCAATAAGAGAGAGATCATGGTGGACTGGAGTGAGAAGGGGGCTGAGATGGCAAGACAGTTATTATAATATAAACTAACTGTTAACTAGACTCTACTTTTGAAGACTGTGAGATAGTCCTCCCCCAACCCACAGGGGTTCCATCAGAGCAAAGAAAAATCGTCATGGACTTTTTTTTTTACCAGGTTTCTAAATTTTATTGAGATGATGATGTTATTAGGGGGGAAAAAAACGCCATCATAATACATTCCTCATTTCCTCAAGCCTGGATTTTCCCCAATCAATATGTTTTCCTTCTCTGATCGAACCTCTGGTTCCCCTGGCAGACCCCCTGTCCTTTTTTTCACTGTGGACTGATGTTGCTAAGTCCAGCAGCTCTGAGCTCTTGGTGGGATCACAAGTTGGAACGGTAAGTCCTGTGAGCTGTGAGGAAGGACAGAGATAGGGGTAGATTTTTGTTCCTAGTTTAAGCGTATACCCCTAACTACCCTCAACTATAATCATGTCAGTTGTGAGCAGACACATTATAAAGCTCTCAGAGTCAGATGCACCAGGGAGTCATGAGAGAATTTAGGGGAAAAAAAAGACCTAAATTCAAATTGATAACCCTTGAGTCTTATCTGGAGCTTTATAAGGTTAACTGTTTTTTTACAAAGCAATTTTCCATCACAAGAACCCTTGCAAAGGAATGTTATTAATCTCCCCAACTTACAGATGAGGAAACTGAGGTACAGAAGTAGAAGCCTTTCCTTTCCTATGATCACACAACATCTTGGTAAGTGGCAGAGCCAGGACTTCAAAACTTGGGGTGTTCTCCTGACCCCCCCATGGGTCCAGGGCTCTTCCTACTATACCACCCTGCCTCTGCCTCCACAGACCCACTCGGGTCAGGTATGCTGTGTGTGTAGAAGGGATTTTCCTGTATTGATTAGGGGTGTGGACTTTATAGAAGTGACCTCTGAAGTCCCTTTTTTTTTCAACTCAAGATTTTAGGGTTCTAGGAACTCCTCATTCATCCCCTTAACTCACCTTCATCACTTCTCTTTCTGCTCTTCAGCCCAGTCTTACGATATTTCCTTTTAGAACCAGCTCTTTTGACCCCCTTGTGAGGAGCTCTGCTCTTATTTCTCCTCCCTCCTTTGCTTTTCATCCTCCTGTTGGTAGACATGTTGCTCGCTGCCAGTCTGGGGGCTTTGAAGAGCCGAAGGCCAGGGGCTTGTCTATTTAAGCCTTTGGCCATTATGAGGTAGAGAGGGCGGGCCTGAGCAACTGGGTGTGGTCCCATTGTGAGATCCTACCTTTATGGGCTTTGGACCATATATGGAAAAGAAGAGGTAGAGGGAGGGCTTTTTTTTTTTTTTTTTTAATTATCACAGCTTAGGGTCTCTCCAGATAACAAAGTCATTTTAATATAAGTAATGAAGTTAAATTAACTATTTACTATTTGGCAGATTCTTAAAACAGGGGACTTCATTATATTATGGACATCTTTGGCAGCTTAGTAAAGCCTATGAACCTCCTATCCAAAAAATTTTTTTCAATGCATGAAATAAAATACTTGTGGTTACAAAGGAAACCAATTATTTTATAATACAGTTTATGAAAACATTAAATAAAAACAGTTTGCCTCAAAAGATTGAGTTATATGCACATAAGAAAAATGTTCTCCAACTCCTTTTAAGTCATTTTCCACTTGGATGTTTCTTTTTAATCTTCAACTTAACAGTTTCTTCTTCTCTACCCCTCTCTTCGGATTTGAAATCTTTTATCTCATTCCTAGTCAGGAAATCAAATCTATTGATTGATTATCAACTTCAAACTGTTTCTGTTACTAGAGGGCATTTTTCTCCCCTAATTCCTACTTTCTTGTTGTGTAGATGTTTCTGACTGACTCTTTGTGATCCCATTTTGGGTTTTCTTGCAAATTACCAGAGTGGTTTACTGTTTCCTTCTCTAGCTTATTCCTACTTTTACAAACCTAGAGGAGACTCATGGTCTCACCTCCTGCCAATATTACTGCTTCCTTGCTACCTTTATTGACTTAGTCCATCCAAGTATACCTGTTCTCTAATCTAATCTGTATACTTCTGCCAGATTAATCTAAAATGTTTTCATCTATCACTGACTGCTGCATAAACACCAGTGGCTCTCCACTGCCTCAGGGATTATACTCAATATATATTATTACTCTTAAATTTCTCTGATTTTGAAACTTTTCTTTTTACTCCTCATTTTTAGACGAGAATCAGGACTTGTATGGGTTATTGCCTGAAAACTCTTTCTTCTAAATGTGACAAATACATCTCAAACATTTCTTTCACAGACTTTGGTATAAACATTCAAAGTCCTTCTCTGTTCTTTTAAGGATAAGACTCTTTCCTACATTTAATTTATAGTAGGGCCCTAGGGAGTTCACTATATGTTTTGTGTGGGCTATTATTGTCTCATTGGACCACAAGTGTCAAAGTTTGAAGGACCCAGAAACTATCAAATCCAAGTTCTTGTCTTATAAAAAAGGAAGTTTGAGACTTATAGAAGTGGAGGAATTCACACAAAGTAACAGAGTACTAAGGGCAGGGCTGAGACTAACATTTGGGTCTCTTAACTTTGTCATTTATTATCATACTATCATTGTTTACCCAGAAGAGATGTGTTTTATATTGTGTCCCTCATAGTGCCTATTGTATTATTAAACCCAAAGAGAGTCCCCAATGCATAACTTGTTGATCAATGATAAGCTTATTGTTTGTCTTTAATCTAAGATTAAAATTCCTGTTCTATATTCAAATTTTCCTATCTTAAGATATCTTCTTTGTTTCCATTATCCTCTATTATATTATATATATACATATACACACATATGTAAAACTTGACATCTTATATATATTATACCTTATAAATATCTCTCTATATATTTATTCATCTAGTAACTTTCACCTCACCCAATTTCAGTGTAGAATGTAAATGCTTTTTGAGGGCAAGAACTATGTCATTAAAAAAATTACAAAGATATTTCCAGTAACCTAGGGTTAAGGTATGGTGCTTTGCACATAATAGTTGTAACATTGAATGAATAAACTAAGTGCTAGATGAGGAGATTTATACCTTAAAGATGTATGTAAAGCCATTTAAATTAAGTTCATAGATGAGGGATATCAATGAAGACTGGATTAATCAGAGAAGGACGTTCATGGTCAAGGTGGCTTTTGAACTTGGGAGGTCCAGTTGGGCTGTAGCATGGGATAGAGTGGATTATATAACATAAAACCAGGAAGGTAGACTGGAGCCAGATGATAGGAAACCTTTAAAGTTAAGTTTTTATTTAATAGGCAGCTGGGAGCAAAGGAAGACTTTTGAGTGAGAGAATAATAACATGAATGAGGAGCATAAGAAGAGTGTAAGAAGGAACTGTGGGAGACAATGATGATATAGAGCAAGATTATCCAACAGATAAAAAGTTTTGAAGGCAAGATAGGGAAATCTGCATTTAACTATATAGATCTTTCTGCCCCACCTCTATTTTTCTTCTTCTTTGTTATTCTATAACCAAGAAGACAGATGCTGGTAAGATATAGTGGCTAGAGAAATGGTCCAAGAGTCATTAAGATCTGGGCTTTATCATCCTTATGACTCCCAGACAGCTTTTCAAGACCATATAATCTTGGCAGAGGAGATCTCAATTCATTTTATAGAAGTTAATTTCCTTAACTAGGAGTTCCCTACACCAATAAAATAGTAGGTCCTTTCTTAAAACCAAACCAAAACAAAAAATTCGCAAACAAAACCCCCCCTCCCACATTACCCCAGAAAAAATTCTTCCAACTTTCCAGGAGTTCTTAAAGCTTTAGAAAGTCTCTTCCTTAAAAATGAACTAGGCACTCCTACCTAAACTTCTCCCAACAAATGATTTCCAGGCTTGGAAGCTAGATTCCTCAGCATAAAAAGGGCAACTTTTCAAGAATTTCCAGATTGTTCCTAGACCTTCTTGGCTATTATATAAAAAAGCATTCCAGATTGGTGTTTGCCATCACTTTCGAATTGGAATACAATTTCTTTCTTCTTCTTCTTCTTTTTTTTTTTTTAATATTATTTCTTAAAGGGAAGAATTTAGGACTTTTTTTTCTACCCCAGTACCCTCCTCACAGGGCCTAGTACTGTGCTAAATATATTAGTTGGTTCTTTAAAAAAATATATCTATCCATTTTTCTGTCCATAGATGTGTTAAGGCAAAAAGATTTTTTGTATTAAATATCAGGTTTCTCTCAAACTATTTAGAAGCAAGTCACATGTTTTCCTTAATTGTTTTGCTCATAAAAAGCTGACTCTCCTTAGGGTCAGGGTTCTAGCTTTATGACACGGATAGAATTTTTCATATTTTGTCAGAGAATTCATCAGTTTGGTTCCCCCAAATCAGGCACATACACTGTCATCATGAAAACATGACAAAGGGCTGCCATTTTCCCCTTTCAACCCCTATAGTGGTTTGGACAGTTGTAAGTAGAAATGGAGGATTGTGAGGAGGAAAAGCCCTGACTGTCATTCAAATTGATTGGTCTTTCAACTAAGCTTTCCTGGTCATAGTTATTGGAGTAAAAATTCTGGGTCACACCCTATTTTTGACATAAGAATTGAGAATGTAGAGTTGGGTGGGAGGAGTAATTTTAGATAGGTTGGGAATTAGAGGACATTCTTTCTAATGGAGAAGGCCAGCCAAACTTAGAGTAATAAATATACTTTCTTCTTCACAATGGCTGTCTTTCCTAAAACCCCTCAAAGGAACTCATTTTGAAGGGTTAAAAGGCATTTATTTTCTGTGATGGCCATAGAGGCAGAGCTATATTTCTTTTCCCCACCATGACCCCTCCTACCCCCAATGGATTGATCTTGCCAAGGAGAAGCTGAGATCATCTGGAGGAAAAAAGCCAGGCCCAGGAAACTTGTGGAAAAAAAAAAAAACAAAGAAAAAGAAAGTCCCCTTTGCATAGTGAGTCTGGAGCATAACCCCTCCTCAACCCTAAAACAAGAAACTTGAGTAGACAGAAAGCCCAATGGGGGTGTGTGTGAGTCATAATCAAAGGGTGCGGTCAATAGGGGTGTTTAGATTGGACAAAGTATCTGGACTCATGGGGTTGGGAAGGATCAGATGCCCAATGATCAGACCTGTTCCTTTCTTCAACTAACTCTACCATGGTGTAAAAGCTAGTGATAAGTTAGGCAGGTCTAGGGGAGGCCACATGTGATCCTAAGAAGGCCTGGAGGTAGCTATGTCCAAGAAGCACAGCCAATTCTGAGTTCATTATTGTTTCTTGAGGTCAGGTCACTGACCTTACCCAATCAAAAACTTTTCCTTCTTCTTTTTTTTTTATCAGATGAGGAAACTGGGACATGCATGAAATAGGTACTTAAGCTGCCCAAAGTTTACTTAGCATCAGGGATGACATGAAATTCCCTTTTTCTCTCCCATCTGAACTATCCCCATGAAGCTCACATGGCTCTTCTGTAGCTCTGAGTTACCCATTGGCATTGGAACGTGGGAAAAGATGGCTGGTTTTCTGAAGAACCTGACATCAGAAAACAAACTTGCTTTTCTCTCCCATCTCCCTACATTGGCTTTGGGTTTGGGTTTGGTTTCATCTTACTTGGAGACAGAGGGGTGACCCTGTCAGTTTCTTCTTACATATGGCATTTATGAACCTGAAAATAACATGTCCTCTTTCATCTAATAACTCCTTTGACTGAATCTTCCAAGCTTTAGGTAAAAATAGGGTCAGGGGATTAGGGTGTTTATATATTGATAGGCTCCCTTGATCTTGGGTTCCCCTTCACTTCTCCATTTCCAGCTTACTCTATTAATTTTCCTGGGGAGTCCAGCTCTTGTCTTCACTGGGCTGGTTCTTCCCAGCAGGATGGGGATTGGGGCTCATTAAGATCGAGCATCGTGAAGCTGCTGACAGTCCTTACATATGATGACTCAGTATAAATCCCTCTCTGAAACTTAAGTCTCTCCAGATGTTGACCTCAGTTTTGAATAAGGGTCCCTCTTCCATTGTGTTCTGCCTGTAAGCCCTACCTACTGTGTTGCTTGCTGCATCTCTCTGCTACTGGATAGGAGGGAGAGAGCTATAGATAGGAGCCTTGATGAGACCAGGATGGGACAGGATTGGAGTTGGAGAGTTGGATAGGAAAGGTTGATAATGAGAGGGAGGGGTGATTTCTGAGGTTAAACAAGTTCCCAATTCTAGAGTAACAGAGACCAGGTTTGGACAGATAAGGGGGAAAAGTTGCACTCAGTCCAACCCATCTGGGAAACTAAAGAGCATTTTTACTGTAACATCAAGTACCCTAAAAGCTCCTGAGATTGCTTTTCTTGGATAGCTAACAAATTCATTTTAGGAACTTCTCTTTCTCCTTTAGTCTATTTGCTTGTTGCTCCCATCCCCAGTATTTTCTCTCTATGGTCCTTCCTTCTCAAGAGCAACTCGGAAGAGTCTGATGATAGAGACTGCAGTTCCAAAGAACTTAGGGATATTTCATAAATTTGAAGATATCTTTTCAGGATAATGAAATTCAGCTTAACAACTTATACCTACTATGAGCATGTGAGAGGGAATTATATGTAGCCACTTCATTCCATTCTCGTAGAACTTTTAAAGGCCAGCTTGGAAAGGTAGTGCAGTTTAGGGGTAATCATGCGATAGAGGTAGGGAGGCTTGGCTGATCTTGGAGGTCCTACCATCTCTTCTAGCCATACAATTTTGAGATTCCAGTGGACATGACTATGACTTCAAACAGTTCAGGGGACTGTATATTTTCATGAAAATAAGGCAAAATTGTTTTGCTTCCCTCCTCTTCCCCAAGTTTTATTATACTAGATAATTTTTTCAATTCTTTGTACTTTTCTTTATATGGAGATGTATTAACATCAAATTTCCGGCATGAGAGGGCTGAAAAACAAAGGGAGTTTTATCTTTCCTTTTTTCCGGAGCTCTATTATTTAACAGAAAATCAAACTCCCTCCTTCCCTAATGCTTATAACTATTAATATAGTCCTACTCTGTTAATAGGCACAAGGCCTTCTTACCCATATTTATCAAATTTACCTACAGTCTTGCATCTATAAACACAAGACATATAGCAAAACTTAAGAGTCAAGATGGACTTTGAGTTCAAATTCCCCTTCTGATACTGCTCTAATGGGAAGGGAAAGGGGAGGATTCAGTGGCTTTTTTTATGTCTTTTGTCACTTCCTAACCTTTCCCTTCCCACTAGAGCTTTGTGACCTCATTGGACAAATTCATGTGCCTCAGGTTTCTTATAAATTGAGGAGGTAGGATTCCTCTCTTTAATGGAAAGAACAAGTCTTTGGAAGGTGGGACTTCAATTCTGATAACCTACTTGAGAGGGACAAAGTATGGGCAAAAAAATCAATATTTCCAGATGTTGCTGGTCTGTATTTTGTGAAGGGAGAATTTTGCTCAGTGGAAACAGTTCCCTTATAACAAGGAAATCTCATTTCTGGATACCCCAAACTATATATAATTGTACTTGAAATAAATTTCTCCTCCCATCTTCCTCTATGCATATGTATGAAGCCCCAGGTATCATATTATAAGTTGGAGAAGAGTTGTTTACTAGAGTTTCTAAGCTACTTTTCAACTCTAAATTAGTGCACAAAATTTCTTCCAAATGCCTAAGTGGAGAATTATGGTATAAAATATATAGGCATTTTTACTATCCAAACTATCAGTTACTAAAACTCATTCCTATACCTAATGAGTTGTCAACAAATATAGTTTTGCCGCCACTGTCTCTCCTGCTGAATGTGAATGCTTACATTATTGAAAGTTTGGGAGAGAGGCAACTTGCATTGGGTCGAATGATAAAGCAACCTTCAAAAATTTCCATGAAATCTGTTTTTGTTGGGAAATGTTTAAATTGATCAGTTTAATATTCACTCACAACTTTAGAAGCTAGCTAGAGCACCTGGGTCACACAAAGAGATCCCCTTCTACTTCTGGGTATTCTATAGACTGAATTAGAAACTCATATAAACTAAAAGAAGGTTGGAACTAAGAGGGTCTGATTACTTAATAGACTCCTCCAAATAATGTTTTATATAACACATAAAATACATGCTTATAGAGGAAACCAGTTATTTTGAAATAATGTGATCCCCACCCCCACGTTCATGAATCAAACTGATGTCTATCTTTTGCACCTCTTGAGTATCAGCTTGGACTCCAGGTTAAGAACCCCTGGCATGGAGAAGTTTAGTAGAATCCTTCATCTTACACTTGAAGACAGAACTCATCACTCTCATCATCCCTCGTGTCTCATATAGGTACAAAGAAACAGATTTGATTTTTTTTTTCTGTGTTCTGTTACTCAGGATATAAAGTAAAAGACAACTCCGGAGCCTTTGTTTGTTTGCTGCAGTGATCAGATTTTATTGACCAGAGGTTCCTGATACTGGGCGGGCTTTGGGGGGCTCATGGGACTTAAAAGTTGCAAAGTTGTTCTGGACGGTCCTGACCCTTTAACGTTGAGGTAGAAAGCAGGGGGCAGTGGCACCATAGGGAAATATGGGCCTCCTCAGCAAACCATACTCTTGCAGTGGTAATAACAGCAATTCACTGTGAGGAAACAGAGGCAAAGTTAAGGTTAAGGGGGGGTCCTGGGAATCTGGAGGCCCTTTGAGAAGGTTTAGCTTTATTTTTTTTATAAGTCTTTTGCTATTTTGTCATAGTATTTCAGGTCATAATATGATTTTGGATGTCATTTCACAAAGGGGAAAGGGTGAGAAGAGTTGATGAAGAAATATAAAAGGAGAAATAGAAGTAGAATGGATTGTTTCTAAAAGTAGTAGTAAACTGGCATCCCCCACCCATCAAGATTCAAGATTAGAAGAGGGAAGGAAGGGGCTTGAGAATTCTGCCTTGGCAAATTAATTTCACATACAGAAAAATGAGATCAGTTGAAGAGATGCCTGGAAGCTTGATATACAGAGGTATAGAAAAAAGGGGAAATAAAGTGGAAATGTACTATTCTCTGTCTCTAGGAGTAGTGATTGGGATTGACCATCATGATTCAAGATATAATAAGTGGGAGGGAAAGGGGTGAAACTCTTTATCAAAGGCAAAAGTTTTAAATTATTAACATGGACCCTCTTTTCATTTCCTTTAATCATAGTTCTCGGTGCTTTTCCTCAAATCCATTTCACTATCCTTATATTTCTAGAGTCAATCTAAATATTTCAATGGAAAGAACACTGGGTCTGGAGTCAGGAAGACCCAAGTTCAAATCTGACCTTAGACACTATTTGTATGATTTAACAAACTATGTAACTTGTTTGCCTTAATCCACTAGACAGGGAAGTGGCAATTGCACTCCAGCATCTTTGCCAAGAAAACCCCATGGACAGTACTGACATGCTGTGGCCCATGGGATCTTACAGAGTCAGGCATTACAATCTGAACCATATCCACCTTCCTTTCTACCATCCTGCTTCCATCTTTATGGATTTCTCTACATTTTGATCCACAAGACTCTCAAACCTATGAGATTTACCTCTCCTTTGGTTTTCTCTCATCCTCTGTTGACATGACTTCCTCCTCATCTTCTCAGAAAGTTGGTGTTTGTGCAGGTACCATATGCATTGAGCCATGATGGCTATTATCCAAGAACCCAGCACCTGAATCCTGAGGCAGCCTACTTGAAGATGTTAACCTGAGCCTGGGGCCAGGAAGCTCTCCCTATAAAAAGTCTCAGTTCATTGTGACCTAGGATGCCCTTTCTCCTCACCTCACAATGACCCTATGAGGTCAGCAGCCTCAGGACCAATAGTAGGGCAGAGCAAATAGATTAAACTGTATGGACAAATAGAGTAGGAAATTTACTCAATCAATGAAGGGAGGATTTATTTATTTATAAAAAGATTTGAGAAATTATCTCATTTGTGGATGAGAAAATGGAAGCCTATAAAGGTAGAGAGACATTTGAATTCAA
>NW_025350138.1:0-1733 GCF_016433145.1 Gracilinanus agilis
CTTGTAAGTAGTTGTTTGTAAATTATATATATAATTATATATATACATATATATCTTGCTTGTAAGTAGTTGTTTATATATATATATATACATACACACACACAGGAGAAACTGAAGATACTCAACAGAAGTGAGGGACTTGAATTAAGGAAGATTAGGAAAGGCCTCTCCTAAAATGAAAGAAGTAGAAGAATCCATTCCCTTCACATTCAGACTTTTGACTTCAAGTTTCCACTAAAAGGTCCAAGATGTGGAGGAAGAGAACAGGAATGAGAGAGGATATGTTGCAAAAGGTCAAAGTTTCTGGGATAATAATATTCTGCCTTACATCTTGCCTTATTGACAAATACTGTAATGTGGAATCTTTCTTTATTTGACTTTGCTAAATACTGGTGACAAGCTTTTTAGGATTTGCTACTGTCTTAGGCACACACAGTCTTTTCCTGAGTCTGAACTCAAAGCCTTTCTAAGAGGTTTCTAGGTGGCTCAGTGGATAGAGAGCCAGGAGGTCCTGTGTTCAAATCTGGCCTCAGACAGCTCCTAGCTGTGGGACCCAGAGTAAGTCACTTAATCTCAGTTGCCTAGTATAAGGATAAAAAATGATAAAGGCACTTTTACACTAGCCCTTACCACTATTCTGCCTTGGAGTCAATACTTAGTATTAATTCTAACACAAAAGGTAAGGGTTTAAAAAAAAAAAAAGAATTACTACTAAGTCAGAAGGTAAAAGGGCTTTAGAATTTTTTTAAATTTTAAGATGATACAAAGTGCTTTGCAAAACTATGTAAATATCCACGATCATCATCATTATTCTTATTATTCGTTATTTTATTATTTGTACAATAGACAATATTCATTGTTTATATGATGTTATTTACTGTTTGTGAGTGGTCATTTGTAATGTCGCCATCCATATAAGCAATCTTCTGACGTCATGAACACCTCACTAAAGAAAATCTCAGTTCTTTTTTTCCCCACTCCTGCAAGGATTTATTAATCCCAAGCAAGATTCCATTCATTATCGCAGTAGCCAACCTAACAATGTGTTCTAAGCCCATCTAGCGTGTTAAAATTCACGATGTAAATTTCAGTTCCTGCCGAGACTTTGCCTGTAGCCCATGATTTGTTTTTACTTTAAAGATGCTTGACTTCCATGAATAATGGTGTTTCCATACCTGGCTTTTTGCGGGCTTTGTGCTGAGAATCCACCTCTTTTGCAATGAAATGTTGAAGTTTTCTCAGAGGTCAGCTTTCCTTTGCCGGCGCATTAGGGACTCCAGGATCGGAGGTGCAGGTGCTTGCAGTATGTTAAATGGCAGGAATAGGGGCCCTCACATCATCATATTTGCTTACACTGCGTGCCGGTATACAGTAAAACTGCTCCCTTCTGATCTCTTGCTCTCTTCATAAGTAAGAGCCCAGTGTAGCGCTGGGACGGGTTTTTATCCACAAAATGTGTATCAGCTCCAAGAGTCACATTTTTCCAAACTGATGATTTTTTTCAAAATCATAACCACATGAACTCTGGGATATTGATGTTGAAAAATCAAAAGTAGATTGAAAAAAAGAGTAGAGATGATTGGAGAAAGCCGATGCCCTTTCCTGCTGCATCTCCCCTCATCCTCCCGCCATGTGGATGCTTGTTGTGGGACTGGCTGCAAGCCTTGGGCTAAAACTCACTCACTCTCTCACTCTCTCTCTCTCTCTCTCTCTCTCTCTCTCTCTCTCTCTCT
>NW_025350139.1:0-3530 GCF_016433145.1 Gracilinanus agilis
GACCTTATCTGAGAAACTCCCTGCAAAGATTTTTTCACCCAGGTAAATACTTCTCATTTTAACTGTGTTGATTTTGTCTGGGCAAAAACATTTTGTTTTATGTAACCAAAATTCTCCATTTTATCTTCTGTGATCCTCTATATCCCTTATTGGTCATGAATTCTCCTAGCCATAGCTACAATAGGAATTTCTTTATTATCTCCTCTAACTTGTTTATGAGGTGATCTTTTATATCTCTACATCATGCATCCATTTGGAACTTTTCTTGATGTATGGTAAACCTCATTTCTGCCAAATTGTTTTCCAGTTTTTGTCAAATAGTGATTCACTGGCCCAGAAGTTGGGGATCTTTAAGCTTATTAAACACTATACTACTGTGTTTCCTTCTATTTGTTGTGTACCTATCTGTTCTGATGACCAACTTCTCTATTCCTTAAGTAATATCAAACAGTTTGGATAATTACTGCTTTCGTGTATACTATGAAATATGGCATTGCTAGCTCCTTTTCCTTCCCATTTTCCTCCCATTATTTCCCTTGAGAGTCTTGACCTTTAAAAAATTTTTTTTTGTTACAAGAAATGGCTTGAGAATAGGCCAAGGAGGAATTTAAAAATTAAGGTGATATTAAAATAAGGAATCAGCAAAAATACAATTTTAAAGAAGAAAAGACACTGAAAAATCCAACTTTTAAATGCTTTGCCTTTGTTTCTTCATGAGACTAAATGCTTAGATATTTCTCTGTGGATCTTACAGAGATGGAGAAAACTGGGAAAGAGAAGGCAATTGGTAAATGTTGGCACAAAAGCTAAAGATTTCAAACTGAAGAAACAAAAAGAACCATTAGTTTTTGGGAAAGTTTCAAGATTACCCTGTACCAATTCCTTTGAAACGTGCCTTGTCTTTGCCCCCTTCAGAGGATGTTGAAAACCAAGAGACAGTACTGAAGATTCTAATTCAGGGGATGTTTTCCCCATCTGTATAGCATATTCCAGAAGCTCCAGGGAGACTCCTATTTCATTTTACTAAAGCCTTTTATAAAACAATCAAACTTTTAAAGACCTATGTAAAGAATCATTTTTTGGATTTATTATTATTAATATTTTTAGATTTGGCATTTTTAAAATGAAAAAACCAGTCACTAAGTTATCTTTCTTCACTAACAAAACAAAACAAAACAAAACAAAAAGGCTAAAGAAAGGAAAGAGATGACAAAGGTCTCAGAAACTTTTTATATAAAATATGAACTTCATGGCAACTCTAAGACTTCTGGCAGTTGCAGAATAGTAATTTATTTGCCTTGGTAGGAGTTTCCTCATCAAGAGTTCCTTATACAAATGAAATCTCAGGTCAAGAAGAAAAACCAAGAGCTTATTCCACCAGAATCAGACAAACCTTGGACAGAACAGACCCTGAGTCTTGTGTTCAAGTGCAGAGGGAAACCTAGAAGACACTAGAAAACTTCCTTAACTCTAAGAAAGTGATTGTTTTCCTTGTTTACAGTAGGGAGGAAAAGTCCTGAGCACCTTCAGAAATTCACACATAGTAGAAAATGGGTCCTAGAGAAAGAGGATAGCTTTCCTCAGCTGAGCCATGTTTTACTCTTTAACAAAGGCCAATGGCCAGGAACATTACAAGCACTACCTTTTTGCTTCATTCTGAGACTGATAGCTTCTCATTCAAGGCCAAAAGGTGATGAATCAGAACCAGAGGTATCAGAAGAGGATAAAAAGAGACCTAGTTGAAGTTTATTAGAAGTTGTTCAAGAGCCTCTTCTGTCTCTTCTTGTGACCTGGGGCTCTATCTGGATTCCTGAGCACACAGAGGGAGCCCCTTGGTTTCTTGGCTGTGATATCTGGGTTGGGGAAGACTGGAAGAGAGGAAAAGATCAGCTACGAACTTTATGCCCTCTGTCAACTGGAGCTCTGCTCTCCAAAGGACTTGTCTGTTCCTGTTGATGAAGATATGAACTATCTTCTATAATGACACTCCAGGTCACCTTTGGTGGAAATGTTCCATTCCAGATTGATACCAGCAGCAGCCAGGTAGTTGATGCTTCCTGGTTAGTGCAAGGGGAGCTATTATAAAGGGCAGATTTTCATGTTACCAAAGGATATGGAGGAGATAAGGGGAGAAAGAAAAGATGCACTCCAGAACAAAGTGACCAAATAGTAGCTAAAAAGGGGGGATGAGGGCTAAGAGAATCCCTGGGCCTCAAAAGCCATCCCATTAAAGGAAATAAGACTCAAAGATCAGAGGATGAGAGAGGCAGCTTTGCACACTAAGAACACATACATACCCATCCCCCAAACACTAAATAATTAGGTCATTCGATTTTAGAGCCCTGGGGGGACCTTTAAGTTCATCTAATCCAACTTCTTTATTTTCAAAAACATTAACATCTCAACTTAAACATCAGTTCTAAAACAGAAGAGTGGCAAGACCTAGACAAATGGTGTTAAGTGGCCTGCCCTGCATCACACAGCTAGGGTTAGGGTTGTCTAAGGTCAAATTTGAACCCAAGTCCTCCTGATTCCAGCCTGGAACTCTATCCACTGTGCTACCTAGCTGCCCCTAACTTCTTTATTTTAGAGCTAAGGATCCAAAAGGTGAAGTGACTTGCCCAAAGTCATACAGGTAGCAAATAGCATATTTTGGATTAGAAACCTGGCCTTCAAACTCCAAATACAGGGCTCTTTCCATTATATCATATCTCCCATCTGTAGGACCCCTGATTAGGGCCTTAGGGATATACCAAACCAAATGCTGACAGTCACCAATATAAGAATACTATAGGAAAGACAGGAAGGCAAACAGGGAGCCCACAACAGAGGGAATACCAGATCTGTAGATGAGGAACTGAGGTGTCAGACAACTAAACTTTTTTGGAAAAGCAAAGCTCTATCTCTAATCTGAAGCCTAGTTCATGTGGGGAAAACCCCCAATTCACGGAAGCCCCATAAAACTTCCTAAACACTTCCCATCTATGGGGTAATGCTTCATTTCAGAATCCCCTAAAGCCAGACAGAAACAAGTCTATCACAACCAGTAAGCACCAGAAACCAAAAGAAGTTAAGACATCCAAGTTTCCCAGATGTAGAAAAGAGATAGATGAGAAATGAAGGCTGCTGGGGGAGGATTAGATAGACTGGAACTAGAACTTCTTTGGCAGTTAGGAAGAAACAACTTCTCCCCTTCATACCTTTACCTTCAGCTTTCTTCCTATTAGGGCCAGTCTCCCTCTCCCAGACATTTCTTCCTTCACAGATTTCGTCCCATTCCCAGTCCTGCCTTCTGGATCTCCTAGATCTCCCAATAGACAAAGCCTACTTCATTTCTCCCCTAGAGATTTTTTTCTATTTTACATCTGTTTTTCCTCTCCTGCTATCCCAAGTCCCTTAAACTTTCTACCTCAGTCTCAGGGCTTTCTCTTCCCCAACCTCGGTCCCTCTGGGCTTCCCTCTCAACCTCCTTGTACTGTCCCCTCAACTTCAGTCTCCTTGTGCTTCCTCTCCCCCATTCTCTCCAGGCC
>NW_025350140.1:0-5683 GCF_016433145.1 Gracilinanus agilis
AGGAAGGAAGGAAGGAAGGAAGGAAGGAAGGATATTGTCCCCATCTGACCATTTGAGTTCACAGATTTAGAGCTAAGCTAGAAAGAATCTGAAAGGTCCAGCCATTTCTTGCCTGGAAGGTCCCACAGCTTCTAAAAATCAGAGATAAAATTTGGACCCAGGTCTTCCTTACCTCAAGAACATGAAGCTATTCATTTGTCCATACTTCCTTTTTGAAGAATGGGTTGATCTGGATAACTCTGGAGGCCCCACCAAGCTGTGAGTCAATGATCGTAGGACACCTTGGTCAGTTTTTCCAATATCACTCCCCCCGCCAAAGGGCAGCTCAGCCTGCAGGGTGAGCCCTGCAAAGTAAGTCTTCTTCTCCATTAGTCAGGCTACCAGACTACCAGCCTCTCCACCTCTATTCAAATCTAATCCAGAATGAGAGACCAGGGCTTGATAATAACCAGCAATGAGAAAACAGGGGCCCTAATCAGACTTAACCAACCATGCAGTTCAGAAGGCGTTTGCTTCTGATTAGAGGGAGAATAAAGTGCCCTGAGTGAGCAAAGAGAGTTAAAAACCAGCTTTTGCTTATGGCAGGAGGAACTCTTTTAGATGTATCATCTCTTGCTGGATGCTTCCTAGGCTCATGGTCATTGAGACTAGGCCCAGATCTGTCATGGGATCAGAGGATCTCAGAGGACCCCAGAGGCCACTGGGTCCAACTCTTCCCTGAACAGGAAACCATCTCTGGTCACTTGAATATCCCTAGTGACAGAGGGTTCACCACTTCTCAAGGCACTGCATTCCATGCGGCGACATCTCACCTTATTAGGAAGTTTTCCCCCCAACAAGCCTGAATTCTCTGCAGCTTTCTCATCCTAGTTCTCAATTCTGGGGCCAAACAGAAAGACTATGAGCCCTTCTTCTCTTGGCAGCCTTTCAGACAAACTTGGAGGTAGTAATTATGCCCCTTCTGAGTCTTCTTCAGGTAGAACATTCCCAATACCGTCAACCTATTCTCCAGTACCATCAACTGATTCTCCAGTGCCATGGGCTGTCCACTCCTCAGGACCCTGCGGGCTCTCCTTAGCTCCAGCTCATTTTAAAATATAGCAGACACAGGACCAGGATCAGGAAGACCTGAAGTCAAATTGCTCTCTGACCCTTACTGGCTATGTGACCTTGGATAATTCATTCAACTTCTGTCTGCCTCAGTTTCCTAGTTTGAAAATGGGATTAAAAATAGTACCTACAGCCCACAGTTGTGAGGATAAAATGAAACATTTGTAAAATGCTGTACAAATGCCAGTTATTATCATTTATGAACGTCTGTGGCCCATGGGATCTACACCATTGTGGTCTCACTGTTACGAGCAGAGGGCCTGGCATTGTTGTCATAGAAGACTTTCTCCTCTTCTCTAACAGAAATGGGACAAGTCGCTGCCATAATGTCAGGAGGACAATTGCAGGGGAGGATGAATAAGTGCTCTTTATAGTTTACTCCTACCTCTCCGGCCACTCCTTCACTGTCTCCTTTGCTGGCTGCTCCTCCGGTCATCCTCTCTGCCCCTCAGTATCCCTCAGGGCTTTGGCCTGGGCCTCTGGCTCTTTTCCTTCTGGTCCACTCCTCTTCAGCTCCCATCAGCTCCCATGGATGTAATGACCAGCTCTCTGCTGATGGCTCTCCAATCTCCCTGCCGTGCCCCAAATCCTCTACCAACCACAAATCGCTGCCTGGATGTCCAGTAGACAGCTTAAACTCAACATGTCCAAAGCAGGACTCGTTGGCTTTCTGCCAACACCTTCTCCCCAATCCCTTCTGTTTCTGCAGAGGGCAGCACCCTCTTCCTATCCCCTCAGCCTCCCAAGCCGGGAGCCATTCTGACTCCACGTGCTCTCACCATCTTTACATCTCCAAGCTGTTGCTAAGGTCTAGATTTCATCTCTGGAGCATCTCTGCAGGTCTTCCCCCCTTTTGTGTAGACTCTTGTCACCTCACCCTTGGACTATGGAGTAGTTGCTGGGGGTCTGCCTGCCTCCAGGCTCTCCCTGCTCTGCTCCATCTTCCATTCAGCCACCAAAGTGATTCTTTCACAGAAAATTGGACACAAATGAAAATGACTGAACAATAACACCTTTGAGGGAGCCCCTATTATTATTATTCACATTTGTGGGGGGGGTGGAAACTGAGGGAGACAGTGGTTGTGACTTGCCTAAAGTACATAGCTAGTGTCTGAGGCAGGATTTGAACTCAGTCCTTCTGGACTCCAGGCCCAATGTTCTGTCCATTGTGCCACCTAAACTGCCTCCCTCTCTGCACTTGGAGGTCTTCGGGCAGAGGCTAGATAACCACTTGCTTGGTATATGACAGTGGAGATTCCAAGTCTCAGAACTATAAACCCCTGGCCAGAGGGAGGAATTAGATGAGGAGCGTGTGAGCTCACCACCTGGAGGTGCCGCCCTGACAAGGAGCCAGTAAGACAGCCTCCACCAGTCACCGC
Organism: Gracilinanus agilis; assembly: GCF_016433145.1. NCBI lineage: Eukaryota > Metazoa > Chordata > Mammalia > Didelphimorphia > Didelphidae > Gracilinanus > Gracilinanus agilis. The sequence continues at coordinate 2,490 of NW_025350140.1, forward strand.
GGATGGATTAGCATCCCCTGAGCTGCTGCAAGTCCATCCTTGGATACTGGGGAAAACATAGAGTTGGACGGTGATCGCTGAGCCAAGGCAGGCATCCCCGAAACAGCAACAGAGAGGGGAGATGGGAGGCGAGAGGAGAGGGGAGGAAGCAAAGGAAAAGGCCAGCAGGTCCTGGTCCATTCCCTGGCCCAGATGAGAGGAGATCCTCCCTGCCAGGCCCCAGCACCTCAGGAGCCTTCGGGCACCTCGTGTCTTCACTCACTCACTGGATTCCCTCATGGAAAAGGCGGCCAGGAGCCGGATGAAGCCTGGTCCTTCTCAGCAGGCTCTATCGTAGCACCGAAGGGGGATGCTCCAGGGAAAGCTGACCTCCGCCGTGGCCAAGCTCTTGCCGAAGAGTCTCAGGCCAGGCTGGTGGAGAAGATGAAGAGATACAGGTTAGGCAAAAGCACATCCCTGCGGATGAAGGGGTGAAGGTGGGAGGAGATGGGCTGGGTGGGGGGCACCCTACTGATCCACACCTACATTTCTACCAAGGACTAAGACAAAGTCCTTCAGCCAATCTGTAGATGACAAATGGGGAGGAATGGCTACCACATCAATGGACGGTCAAGGATCTTGACAGGTTAGAGCCCGGCGAGGTCAATCTAAGAAGATGAAAGTCACGGGCACCGAAAACCAGCTTCCCAAGGACGAGCTGGAGGATGCATGGCTGGATGGGAGCTTGTAGAATGTGGATAAAACCCTGATCTGGAATCAGGAAGACCCGAGCTCAAATCCAGCCTCAAACGCCAGCTGTGTGACCCTGTGGGAATCACTTAACCTCTGTTTAGCCCACCTACAAAATGGGAGAATAATAGAACCTGCCCTCCAGGGCTGTTATGAAGATCAAAGGAGATAATAATCACAAAACATTGAGCCCAGTGCCTGGCATGCAGGAAGTACTACATAAATGTGAGCTGAAAAAGCTCAGGGCTTTGAATAGAGGGAAAGCGGCCCATGGGGCAGCAGCAGGGTGTGGCAGCCGCCAATCTCGTTGGGCCTTACACTGTCCCAAAAGGTACATCTTCCAGGGACTCTCGCTTTTGTTTCTGTGCCCCCCAAGACTGCACACAGTAAGGGCTTCTCCAATTAGCGAGCGAGATAGTATTTGTGAAGCACTTCATGCCCAGTACACAGGAGGCGCTCAATAATTGTGCGTTACCCCTTTCTCATGATTAATTCATCTGTCCATCATTCATCGAGCATTCACTAAATGCAAAAAAGCCAACATTTATGAAGCCCCTTCTATGTGCTGGTCCCCATGCTGAGCCCCGAAGATCTGAATAAGAGAAAAATGAGTCCTTGCCCTTAATGGGTGTGTTGGAGACTGAATCTCTCCGAGATCTCTCCTGGCTCCCACCTCATCTCCCATCTACCCTCTCAGCAGCAGACTGAACGGCCTTTGGTGAAAATGTGATGCCACTCGTGTTTTGGAGCTACCCCGAATCTGAGCCTCTTCTCCCCACAGACTGGGGGTGTAGGGAAGAGCGGCCCCCCGAGAAGCCGAGGGCTCATTCTGACTCGTGTCCTCACTGTAGCTCTGAGGGAAATAGCCCTTTGGTGAGCTAATTGATGTCCATTGGTTTAGGGGAACCAGGGCAGGGGCCCCAGCAGCTACCTAGAATGAGGAGAAGTCATTAGCAGGGAAGAGCCATCCCCCACCACACACGCAGTCCTGGGGAGGAGATGGCGTCAGGCTTCATCTGGGAGAGGGAATCTAGAGCATGGCCAAACCGTGAGACTGTCATTCACCCTGGATTGGGACTCCAAAGAGTCCTTCTCCCAGACTGTTGGCATTTCAGGAAATCATACTCTAAAGCCTAAAAGGAGAGGACCACGGTTCAAATCCTACCTGATACCTAGTGTTGGCTGACCCTGGGGCAGTGGCTAGAGCACCAGGTCTGGAATGAGGAAGACGTGATTTCATATCTCATGTCAGATACTTATTAGCTGTGTGCCGTGGACAAGTCACTTAGCCACTGTCTGCCTCAGCTTCCCTACCTGTAAAATGGGAATAATAATAGCACCTCAGTTTCCTCATCTACAAAATGAGCTAGAGAAGAAAATGGCAAACCACTCCAGGATCTCTGCCAAGAAAACCCCAAAAAGGGGTCATGAAGAGTCAGGCACAATTGAAACCACTGAACAACAAAGGGCTCTGGGTAAGTCATTTGAGCTTTCAGCCTCAGTTTCCCAATCTGTAAAATAGGGATAACTTATTCTTGTAGTATCTGCCTCAAGGAGTTGGTGTGAGAGTCATCAGGCTTCAAAGTGCTTCATAAATGGCAGCTAATGTAATTTACCACGGAGGAAGCTGAATTCCTAGGGAAGACAGAAATTGCTCTACCCTCTTCCCTGATGAGTTTGTGCTAGAAGCAGGACTTCCAGAGCCCTGGACCAGTGCAACTTGATCCAGTTCTAGCAAGCAAAATGGGAAGTTTCATTGTGAGCGTTTACACTTCAGAAATAGGCAAACTTATGAATCAAGCCTTGATTGACTGTTTGGTTGGTTGTCTAGGCTTAAGGAAGTGATGGAGAAAAACATTAATGCAGATGAGACTTCAGAGTGGGCCTTGAGTACTTTTTTTTTTCCTCTGAGATCTAATTGTTAACTATTTACCAGCACACCCTCAGTTGGAAGATCTGCTTCTCATCACCTCCTGCCTCATCTATTTCTCTCTGCTCACCCCTCCACTTCCTCAGAAGTGAGATTGCCCAGGATTCTTCTCACCCCAAGACTCTTTAGCCCCAAAGAGACTCCTAGTGTGCCAGCAGCACAAGAGTTTGGCTCAGATGGAACCTGACCCAGGACAGAGTCAGAGAGTTTGAGAAGCTTGGAAGGGAGAGACCCAAGGGAGTCATCCGATCTAGCCTTTCTCCCTCATTGCTTTTGGCTGGAGGAAGTTGGAAGGGGTTCATGAGTGGATGTTCTGTCTGCTATCAAATAGTTTAATAGCATTTATTTTCTGATTGTGTGTCATCTGTACTCTATCTATATTCTGTTTACCACATATGAGTCAGAAACCTTCTTTCCTCTCTCTCTCTCTCTTTCTTTCTCTTTGTCTCTTTCTCTCTCTTCCTTCCCTGCCTTCCCTTTCCTTTCTTTCTTTCTTTCTTTCTTTCTTTCTTTCTTTCTTTCTTTCTTTCTTTCT
>NW_025350141.1:0-5555 GCF_016433145.1 Gracilinanus agilis
TGCATGGATTATTGTACTATTCTTTTAGCTGTTCTCTCTTCTGATCTCCTCCTCTTAGAATCTCTGGCTTCCTTCAGGACTCAGCTCAACTATATCCTTCTGCAGATTTTTCCTGATCCTTCCAACTACTCATATCTTCCTCTTTAAGGTTACCTTCCAATTACTCTCTGTGGGTCATATATATATATATATAATATATATATATATGTATGTATTGATGTACATGCTGTTTCTCACATTAAAATGTAAGTTCCTTGTTGTGAATCGATCCAACCATTCTGGATGGCAATTTGGAAATATTCCCAAAGGGTGCTAAAAGACTGTCTGCCCTTTGACCTAGCCATACCAGTGATGGGTTTATATCTCAAAGAGATCATAAGGAAAAAGACTCGTATAAAAATATTTATAGCTGCATTCTTTGTGGTGGCAAAAAATTGGAAAATGAGGACGTGTCCTTCAATAGGGGAATGGCTGAACAAATTGTGGTATCTATTGGTGATGGAATACTATTGTGCTGAAAGGAATAATGAACTGGAGGAATTCCATGGGAAATGGAACAACCTCCAGGAATTGATGCAGAGTGAAAGGAGCAGAACCAAGAGAACATTGTACACAGAGACTGATACACTGTGGTACAATCCAATGTAATGGACGTCTCTACTAGCAGCAATGCAAGTATCCAGAGCAAGGCTGAGGGACTTATGAGAAAGAAAACTAGCCACATTCAGAGGAAGAACTGTGGGAGGAGAAACAGAAGAAAAATAACTGCTTGAAAACATGGGTCAATGGGGATATCATTGGGGATGCAGACTCTAAATGATCACCCTAGTGCAACTATCAATAATATGGAAATAGGTCTTGATCATGCAAAACCCAGTGGAATTTTGAGTCGGCTACAGATGGGGAGGGGGTTTGAGGGGGAGGGAAAGAACATGAATCATGTAACCAAGGAAAAATCTTCTAAATTAATTAAATAAAATTTTTCATTCAGACAAATGCAAGCTCCTTGAGGTTAGGGTCTATCTTTTACTTTTAAAGTATTTAATAAATGCATATTGATTAAATTAATAAATTATTATTGATTAATTAATTAAAGGCAGAACCTGTCACATTTTAAATGACTAATTCTCTTTTATTTCAAAGGCAAATTTCATTTGTTTAGTGGTTCAGTCCAATTCAGTCTTGGACAAGCCTAAATAAGTCATCTTCCACATCTGTTTCAGAGCCGCAGAACCCTCAACTTCTCTTTGATGTAAAAGACATCGGCTCTCAGTCATACTAGTGAGGCTGATTGGTGGTATAAGAGAGTGCTAGTCTTGGAATCAGGAATAATCAAGTTCAAATCTTGTCTGTAAAACATTTTGGAAACCAATATCAGCTATAGTTTTAGTTTTTATTTTATTATTTTTAGTGCAAATGCATTTGCAGTCTCCAGGCTGTGGGCAATGAATGCCTAGTCCTGGGAATCTCCAAGGACAGTTGAACCTATGTTTATCATGTTGATGCTCATTGGTTTCATAGTCACAGCCTCAGAAGCAGCATCTCACTTTACTTGTGGTTTCCTCTCTTTACTTCTTCTAGTACTAGACTCTCAGATTCAAGGTATACTCTGATAGCATCTTCTCTTCACCTTATATCAAATAGTTAATAAGTATTTATTCAGTGTCTTTTATGTATCAGAAATTTGCTAAGCAATGATGATACAAAAAAGGCAAAAAACATTCTCAGTCCTCAAGGACAAGGAAATTCAATGTGAGGTGGGGTGGGGAGTACAAGAAGTCTCATTCCTGGACCTTGATTTTGGCAAATAGGATCCATGACAATGTTTGAGTGTGAATTCTATGTGTGTAATGAGCATTAAGCCGTATATGGCCATCAGGAAAAACCATCGAGATGAATGCTTATAGATATTAACGAATTAACAGAGAAGAGAAAAAAACTTAAATCTTGATCTGGCTATGTAAACTCATTTGGCTTCGCTCATTATATTCATGTGAACTCCTTTCCATTTATGACCAATTACCTTGTAGTACAATAACTATTATGCATATCATTAACATGTCAGATTAACTTCGTTGTAAGTTTTATTTGATTATAACACTAAATCATATTCATGAATGCTCTCCTCTCTTGTTGCTCAAGTAGCAGTGTGATGGTGAAGCATTTAGGTGGTGCAGTGGATAGAGAGTTGGAAGTAGAGTCAGGAAGACATGAGTCCAAATCCTGACTCAGAATTTATTAGCTGGACAAGTCACCTAATCTGCTTTCCTCAGTTTCCTCAGTGGTCAAATGGAAATCATATTAATATCTACCTGACAGAGTTGTGAAGAACAAAGGAGATACTATTTTAAAGCATTTAGTGCAATGCCTGGCACACAGTAGATATGCCAATACTATATAATATTATTTTCAGTGCTGCCTCTGGTCCTTTTTCTGCAAGACTAGAGTCAGGCTAGATCCTTAGAACAACACTTTCCACCATCCCACCCCACTCCAAGTTAAGTGTTAAGAGAAAAAGCTAAAAAACATATTCATGAATGGAAACAGGTTCCATTTCCTGCTACCTGGCTTAAAAAACAAGCAAACAGTTTTCTTTTCAGGAAAAGACACATAAAGAAAGTAAATTCTTGTTTGCCTTTTTGTAGTCGATGTGAAGGAGAGGGCAAAGTTCCATGGTACTCCCTGGAGAAGAGGTTAATTCTTGCTTACCTCAAACCATATGTTTTCCACTATTATTCAAGACCTATATGGCCAAAAATAAAATTTAGTTGAATTTCAAGTCTCGTTCGCTTCTCATTGTGCTTTTTGGTGCTTTCTTCTCTTAAGCATCCTTGTGTGCTACTCCATGGCTCTCTATGGTTACCACCATGATCTGTCCCCCTTTGACTCTGAACCACACCCAATGCTGGACCTAGCAAGACAGTATTACTGAAGCACTGAGGACATGGATTCTTTCTAAGTAACCCTGTAGAGTAGAAGGTCATCTTCCTCATCTTTGATCTATATCCCAAAATGCTGAAAGAACTGGTTAGATGTGACTTGTCAAGCCATTGCCCGTGATCTCGGAAAGACTATGGAGAAAGACAGAAGTGCCAAATGTCTGGAGAAGAGCAAATATTCCAGTTTTCCAAAATAGGGGTAAAAATGGAGACTATATAGCCTAATGAGCTGAAGGGAATTTGTGTAAAATTCTAGAACATGTTATTAAAAGATGTTTAGTGGACATTTACATTGAAAAGAAGCTGTGATCACAAGGAATCAGCAAGGTTTTATGAAAAGTAAGTCATTTCATCATATAAAACTAATCTCACTTTTGGTCACCAGGTGAATGCAATAGATAGAATTCACCTGGATTTTGTCAAAACATTTAATAAAGTCAAACTATTGTGTATATATGTATGTGTGGACTTGGTAAAGATATTTGGGAGGTAGACAATGGCATTCTAAGTAGATTCATAATTGATTGAATGACTCCATTCAAAGAGTTTCTATTAATGATGTGAAGTCAATGTGGAAGAATATCTCTAGATCTCTAGAGGAGTGTCTCAGGGACATCTTGAAATACATTTTTTAATAGTCAGTGATTTAGATAAAAGCACAGATGATTTGTTTATTAAATTTGTAGAGGTCATAAAAGCTTAGAAAGATAGCAAACACTGAATGACAGTACTTGTTTTTCCCTCTCCTCTGAACAAGAATTTATTAAGTACCTACTAGGAGCCATGCATTGCGCTAAGCCCTGGGGATACAAAGAAAGGAAAATTTAATCCCTCCTTCCAGTTTAATGGAAGAGAAAATTTGAAAACAACTTTCTCAATAGGCTATAACCAAAACAGCCAACTCATAAAATGAAATGTAAGAGGGATAAAGGTAATGATGTTGTTCTTCAGTCATTTTACTCATATCTGACTCTTCATGATTCCATTTGGAGTTTCCTTGGCAAAAATGATGGAATTGTTTGCCATTTCCTACTCCATATCATTTTACATATGAGGAAACTGAGGCAAATTAGGCTAAGTGACTTGCCTAGGGTCACACAGCTAGTAAGTGTCTGAGGCCAGATTTGAACTCAGGAAGGGGAATTTTCTTGACCCCAGACCCCACACTCTAGCCACTGAACCTCCTAGCTAACTGTAATACTTGTACTTTGCTTCAAATGTAATGTCTCATGTATTAGATGGAGCTATACACAAGCTCCCTTCCAAATGAGATTTTCTGCTGTGTTGCTTTCTCTCAAATATCAAAATGACTTTACCCAGTTAATATGGGTGCAAAGTATATAAAGAATATATGTTAAATATGTTCCTGGAGAGGAATAAATAAACAAGGAGGGAAGATTTCCTCCCTCCCCCGTACCCTTTCTCAAATTAAGAACTATCTATCCTACCTACTGACTGGCAATATCACCATTATTTGTAACCTATTTCACCTCAGAGCCCCCAGGTCTCTTGCTACGATAACTATAAACAGTGAGAATCTGTGAAAGCTTGGGAACAATGAGGAGTAAAAATGGCCTTCATAGAGATGAAGGAGAACACTCTCAGCACCTTAGCACGTAGGGGCCAACAGAGTGTTTCATCCCTGAGTGGTTTGTGGGGATGGTTTTGACATCTCGCTGTGAAGCTCTTGCCACTGGTGTGCTCAGAGTCTGCTTGCTAGGCTCAAAGGACTCATGTCTACACTTGACTTGCTCAGTGGCAACATGAAAATCCAAGCCTTTGGCCCTACATGCCACAGTCACATTACTATTTTCCTTGTGTGGCTGCAGACTCTCTGAGCAGATTAACTGCGATGGAGGGTCTCTGAAACCTCTACAACCCTGGACCTCCCAACAATCCCAAATGAATAGGAGTCATACAGTGACAATGAAGGATGCTGGGAGAGAGAAGTTCAGGCCAGATAGACTGGAGCCCCCAGACATGGTTGAGTGACCTTGGGGAGAGGAAAACATAAGAACCCTTCGCCTCTCTCCCTGGCTCAGCTTGTGGTTTGTTTTAGGAGCAGAACCAGATGCTGCATCGAAGCTAAGCTTCAGGGCTGAAAATAAATTAGGAAAAGAGGATTCCATGCAGGGAGGCTGAGAAGCCAGCATATCCGAGAAGAGCCCAATTAAGACAAGAGCAGAGGAAAGCAATATTGCCTGTTTATAGGTAGGCAGCACCATTTGAGAGCTACGGGAATTGTCAGACCTTTTCATGACTTCATCCATGTGGCAACACCTAGTGAGAGGCAGCATTGATGAGGGAAAAGAACTTTCTACATATAGTTGGGAAACCTGGGTTCACATTCTAGCTTTTGTACTTCCTAGCAATGTGACCATCATGTATTATATATTATATGTGTATACAATATATTATAGCAATGTGACCAGCACATATTTTATAGTATATATAAAATATATGACATATATAATATAGTAATGTGACCAGCACATATTATATATTATATCAATATGACCAGTACACATTATATATTATTTATATATAATATATTATAGCAATGTGACCAGCACATATTTTATAGTATATATAATATATATATATAATATATTAATG
>NW_025350142.1:0-6168 GCF_016433145.1 Gracilinanus agilis
GATCAAGTTTTATCAATAATATATATATATATATATATATATATATAAATTTGAAGTCTTACCTAAGATCAGGTTGAAGTGAAGATATCTACCATCAACAATATTATTCAGTATTGTTGAGTTATAGCAATAAAAATAAAAATAAATTGAAGGAACAAAAATAGGCAAAGAAGAAACAAATCATTCATAGCAAATGATATGATAGCATACTTAGAGAACCCTAGAGAATAAACAACAAAATTAACTGAAATAATTAGCAAATTTTACAAAGTTAAAAAATATAAAATAAACCTATATGCCATTGGCATTTCTACATATTACCAACAAAAAACAGCAGGAAGATAATTCCATTTAAAAATAATCATAGACAATATGAAGTACTTTTAACTGTCATATGATCCCAGATATTATATGAAGGACTTTACAATTACAAACTACTATTCTCACAAAATAAATATATATATGAATAATTTGAGAAATATTAATTGCTTATGGGTGGGTTGAGTCAGTATAATAAATATGACTATTGTACCTGTCAGTTTATTTATTTAGTACCATGTGAAAGTACCAAATAATTGTTTTATAGAGCTAAAACAAACAGTAATAAAATTTATCTGAAAGTTCAAGAGGTCTAAAATATAAAGGAAATCCATGATTAAAAAATGTGAAGGTAGATACTCAAACCATACCAGATTTTAAACAATATTACAAAGTGATAATTAAAACAATAAGGGACTATATAAGAAATAGTGTGGTGGATCAGTGGAATATATTAGGTACACAATACTCAGGAGCAAATAACCATAGAAATTATTGTTCAATAAATCCAAAAATTTCATCTCTGAAGACAGAACTTACTATTTGACAAAAATTGCTTAAAGTGAAAAGCAATTTAGAAGTAACTAGTCATAAACCAACATCTCACAAAATATATCAAAATAAGGTCAAAATGGATCAATGAATTACACATAAAAATGATGTCATAAGTAAATTAGGGGAGTCTAGAAAACTATACTTTTCAGATCTATGGATAAAAGAAATGTTTATGACCAAAAAAGAGATATAGAGGGTCATAGGAAGTAAAATTGATAATTCTGATTGTATAAAATTTAAAAGGTTTTGCACAACCCCCCCAAAATACCCGAAAATGCCAATGCAGTCAAAATAGAAGGCAAATAGGAAACTGGAGGAAATTTTTGCAAATTTCTAAGATAAAGGACTCATTTCTCAAATATATAAAAGTATCTCTTCCACATTATGGGATTCAGAGGCTATGAATTCCACAATCTGGAAATTTTGTCTAAAATCTTTTCCTTCTCCTTTCTTGTCAGAGAAGGAGTGTATTTTCTCCTTTTTCTTTAATGACTTTTTAGAGTACCTTATTGTAAAATTTGTGTAAAATATTTGGCCATAGGCTATATATGTCAATGTTAATATTTCTAGACTTTGTGTGTTGTTTGCTGGCTTTTACATCCTTTAAAATATTAACTTTTTATTTATGTTAAACTTTAAAAGAGAAATTGTGTATATTAATGATACTAAGAAAAATATGTTGATATCTTACAATATTATTCACTTATCTTATGCATTTCTGAATTGCTAAGCCTTTTTTGTGTTGTCTGTTGATATTTCCTTGTCATCTGCACAAAACCCCTAAAATTTTACCATTTAATTTATTATACCAACCCACTCTATATTGAAACAACAATGGAAAAAGTTGTGGTGTTGAAGAGATGCCTGTAGTTTTGAGTCAGTTTTATACGTAAAATGCCATTGTAGAATTAATAAATGGCCAAAGATATGAACAAACAGTTTTCAGAAGCAAAGTTGCCAATAGTCAAAAAACGTTCAAAATAAATATCTACTGAATAAATAAAATTAAAATAACTCTAAGATATCACCTCCCATCTAGCAGATTGACTAATATGAAAGAAAATGAAAATGATGCAGAGGTGCTGAAAAGTTGAGAAAATAATGTACTGAAGATGGAGTTGTGAACTAGTCAAACCTTTCTGGAGAACAACTTGGAACTATATACAGAAGTAAACTTTGACTTGGCAACACAACTACCAAGTCTATACCACAAAGAGCTAAAATAAAAGGGGGAATGGATGTATAAGAAATGAAGAGCAGAATGGCTACAAAAAAACCCCAACAATTCATAAAACTTCTATGAACTGCTACAAAGTGAAGAGAGTAGAACATTATGCAGAGTAATGGTAATATTACACAGATAACCAAATATGAAAATTTTAGCTATTCTGATCAAGAAAAAATCTAAGATAAATTTCAAAGGATACATTATGAAAAATGCTTTCCACTTTCTGAGCTGTAATTGATGAAATCTGAGTTCAGATTGAAACAATTGTTTTCCAAAAACACCTTTATTTTTCCTATTTGTATTTTTGGCAATATGTCTAATATAGAAATATATTTTGTATGCCCACTTAGATAGGTGATATGTTGTTTTCTCAAAGGATTGGCAAGGAGGGAGAAAGTGAATTTGGAGGTTAACATTTAAAAAATTAATGTTAATTGTTTTATATATCATTGAGAAATATCAAACAAAATAAAAGCGAATATATTTAAAATGATAATTTGTAACTCTTCAATTTATTCCTAAGCCTTTTGCAATCTAGCATCAACTTACCTTGAAGATCTTGTTAAAGATTTTTTCCACTTCACATTCTTTATTTAAGACAAAAAACCCACTTATTATTTCTCCACTTTTTTTAAAATTTTTCACTTCTATATGGTTTCAAAATTTTACCTCCATCCAATAATATATATTTTCCTCTTTGCTGTCTCTTAGAATCTTTTGATTCAAGACTTGATTTTTAAAATAGTACAAAATGAAATAAAATGTATTATGAGCAAAATAGTACAAAATGAAATAAAATGTATTATGAGCAAAATGTAACACTAAATGTAGAAGCAAAAAGAACCATAAAAAATATGAAAAAGAAAAAATACAGAAAATTGATTCCAACAAATCAGAAGCATATAGAGATATTTATTTTCCCTACACCTATGTCTCTGAAGCCTATTTGACTTTAACTCTCATTTCCTTGTTGAAAAAATGAATTTGTAAATTTATTGTTACCCAAAGATTTTTGTCTTTCTATTGCATAGTTGCAGCTCTAAATGCACCTATATTACATCCTAAATTGGAAACTAATAAATATTAGTTAATTTAAAATATCTTGTCCTATAGAGAGTTGGTTTAATGTAGATAAAACCCATAATCATTTTATAAATTATTTTCTTGTGTGCCAAATTGCTATTTTAATAATGACATATGAAGGCTAATAGGAATAAATCTTTTCTTAGTTCCATAAAAATCTTAAAGTCATGACAAAAACAGGTTTATTAGAGAAAACTGTGAAGATTAAAAATAATATTGCAGGGGCAGCTGGGTAGCTCAGTGGATTGAGAGCCAGGCCTAGAGACAGGGGTCCTAGGTTCAAATCCGGCCTCAGACACTTCTCAGCTGTGTGACCCTGGGCAAGTCACTTGACCCCCATTGCCTACCTTTACCACTCTTCCACCTATAAGTCAATACACAGAAGTTAAGGGTTTAAAATTAAAAATAACAATAATAATAATAATATTGCAGAATACTCTAAGTATTATATTTAATAAGATTTATTAATAATAAGTAACATAAAAATTAAAGCAAAAAACTACCTAAACTACCCAGTGCTCTTGAGAAAGAAGAGTAAGAGAGAAGTGAAACCTCAGAACTTATACAAATTTGACCACGCAATATCCTGCAGAGATTAAAAAGAATTTTGGGAAATATTAAGGAACTTCTGGGGAATGAAATCCAAGGGTGCAAAAATCTCTATTTTACAAAATTATTTTTGTTGTCTATTAAGGGGAAGTGAATGATTTCAACAAGATTTTTATACACATTGATTACATGCTTTTCTAGATCTTTTATATTTTTTCTTATATGTCCTACTTAAATTTTGTCTGATAGTTGTATTTATTAGGGTAACATGAGAAATAGACTACTATTTCTAGAAATTATATCCTAATTAATGTTTTATATCTATTGTGGGAAGATGACATAGAAAAGCATAAAGCTTCCTTTCCTTCCTACTACAAACAATAAAAAATAGAAACAATGCAAAGCTTTCTGAGAATATGGCAGCTTAGATGGAGCAAATCTTAAGACATCCATACCCTTTCCATACTGAGATAGAAAACAAAGCTCTTTGATAAGAAAGAGGACCAAATCTAATGACAGCACAGAGCAGGGTGATATTCTACTGCTGGACAGCTCAAGAGATATGCCAAGAAAAATGCTTGAATTCTTGAACTGTTGGGTCAGAGGGTATAGAAAGGGAATCCAAGGAAACCTCCCCTAGGGCTATGGAGAGTATTCAGCAGCCCCTGAAATCTCCAGATGGGCAAACACACCAGCCCAAAGAGAGGGCCTTCTTGGCACCAGACTCAAGGAGTTGAACACAGATGCCAGGGAGGTGGCAAAAGGAGAAAGCCAGAAAAAAATAGAAAAATGCTCTGAAGATGGTGGCTTAGATGGAGCAAAATTTCAGACTTACATGTTTTACCACACCAAGATAGAGAACAAAGCACTTAGAGAGGAATGAAAACCAGGTCTAAAAGCAGGAAAGAGTAGGGAGACCCTACTGCTAGACAGCTCAGGGAAAACACTCCATCTTAACCCCCTTTTTCTCTATAGGTTTTGGCCTCAGGGCACATTAAATCCTACAGATTAATCCAGTCCAGGCTTAATCCCATCAGCTCTATTGGCAAGAAGTCTTCAGAGGTTAGGGAAACTCTAGTACCCTCCCCTCCATAGACTGCAGAGAAAGTAACTAAAAACCTCCATTGCCAGCTGAGTGGAGATCTTTCATCAAAGCTCATTAAATCCATCTCCTTAATGTAGAAGAGCAGAGAAAGAAAAATATGAATAAACAACAGAAAAAGTGAAAAGAAATTACAATTGACAGCTTCTTTCCAGGTAGCAAAAAAAGAGCAAATGAAATAGAAGATCAGGAATTTCCAGAGAATTGGGCACAGGCTTTGGATGATCCCAAAATTGGATTAACTCAAGAACTTCAGGAACTCAAAAAACAATCAAGAGAGGTGGAATACAAATTGAAAAAGGAAAAAGATGAACTAAAACAAGAAAAAAGTATTAAAAGCCAGAATTGACCAGCTCAAAAACAAAGCAAAGAAGGCAAAAAAAATGATCTACAAAGAAAATCAGACCAGAAGGAGAAGGATGACCAAAAAGCCAGGGATGAAATTCAGTCTCTAAAAAATAGAACCCAACAACTAGAAGCAAATGACTTCACAAGGCAGCAAGAATATATAAAACGAAATTTAAAAAAATGAAATATTTGAGGAGAATATGAAACACTTCATTGACACAACCCTCTGGAAAACAGATCTTGAAGAGACAATTTAAGAATTATTGGTCTACTGGAACATCATGACAAAATAAAAAGTTTGGATATCATCCTATCCTATAGGTAATTATCCAATAAAACTGCCCTGACATTCTCAAACAAGTGGGAAAAGTGGAAATTGAAAGAATACACAGATCACCTCCTACTTTTAATCCACAACAGACAACTTCCAGGAATATTATAGCCAAATTAAAAAACTACCAGACCAAGGAAAACATATTAGAAGCTGCTAAGAAGATGTCATTCAGATACCAGGGAACCACAGTTAGAATAACACAGGATCTGGTTGCATCTACATTGAAGGACCAGAGGGCATGGAATATAATGTTCCAGAAAGCAAGAGAAATGGGTCTACAACCAAGAATCAACTATCCTGTGAAACTGACTATATTCTTGCAGAGAAAAGAATGGTCATTCAAAAAAATTAAAATTTAATTTTAAAAAATTAAAAAAATAAAGACTTCCAAGTATTCATAAAGAAAAAAACGGACTTTAATGTTTGCTGCCCAAACACAGAAATCAAGAGAATAACCGTAAGGTAATTAAAAAAGCAGTGGGACAAAAAAAACCCTTTTCTTTAAGGGACCCAATAAGTTCAATCAATTTGTATCCCTAGAAGAAAAGATGTTGGCAAATATTAAAAATTGTTATTATCAACAGAGTAACTAGAAGAAGTTTACTTAGAAGGAACAGTAACAAACTGTATAGGATGAAATATATATATATA
>NW_025350143.1:0-2802 GCF_016433145.1 Gracilinanus agilis
ATATATATATATAATTCATAAATGTTACTCTTCATCTCTCCTTTCTGTCTCTGTCTCTGTCCTCTTCATTTTCCTCCTCCTCCCCTTCTCCTCCTCCATAGGTTTCTATTTAACTTTATCTGGTACAATGAATTCATTGGTAAATGGAATAAAGCAACTTCCTCCACAACATCTCATCGCTACACTATACAACTAGATATTTGTCTAGGATCAATGAGAGGCCAAGTGATTTGGCCAAGATCAGCCAATTAATACATGTTAGGGTTCAGATCCTCAATCCAAGTCTTCTTGACTGAGACTGGACTGTCTGCTCGGTCATACTGCTACTCCTCCTAGTAATAACAGGACACTTTTATAATGTGTCAAATATGTTATTTCATATGAGTCTTAGAATCTTTCTTTATGTGCAATAGATTTCATTATTTTCATGATATAGATGAAGAAACTGAGGCTAAGAAATGAGTGACTGGAAAATGGATACCACATATACACACATCATCTATAAGTAAGATCTTTGATAAATTGGAATTTTTCATTCAAAAAATATCATATCCCCAAGTACCTGACACAGTGCCTGGAACATGGTGGATATATCTACAGTTAAAAAGTATCAATATACTCAGCTGGGATCCCTTGACATGTAACCCTATTCCAATGGCTTTGTGATCTCATTCATTTTGAAATTGCTTGAAATGATGCAGATGACAGTCTCTCTATCTGATCTATCCTCTGTGAATTCTTTCCTTGTTTTATAACTTTATTAGAGAGGGTTGACACAACATTCTGATAGGTCTTTGTGCTATAGCAGATCAAAGCACAAAGTATAACCCTAATGCCCTATTCATACTGGCTTAAAAGTAATATTTAATCAATAAATTTCCTCCCCCCTTTTAACTGAAATATGAAAATCAGAACAATAATCATTCATTCTTTCCTCCAAACCATTTTGAAATGATGCCAACCGTCCTCTGGCTCTCCTCCTCTTCCACTCTTTCCTCCTCTAAGCATTGTAACTTAGATTCTGCTTCTGCAACTCTGAGCTTTGGGAGTTAAGCTTTCACCTTCTATTGCTGGCTCATCATCAACTTTTTCATATCCTTACAAAACACCTCCACCACCACCTTTCTGACTCCATCTCCCTTTTAGGTGTTGTCTTCTCTTATAATTAAGCCCCTAAGGAGTTTAAATTCTACTCGTCCATCTCATTCACTTTTCCAATGTCTTGAATACTTCTAATAACCTCTCTTCTATCTCTGCCAACATCCAAAGCACAAATGAGAAGAAAAAATGAACCAAAAAAAAATAATAAACGAAAAAACTTCAACCTTCTTTCACTGTGCTAGACTCTCTGTATACAAAAGGTCAACTTGCCAAGTACAAGAAGCCTTACTCCAGCTTCATATGGTAGAAAAATTTTAAAAATGGATCTTTGGGATCATGTGAATTTCTGAGATGGGACTGTGGTCCCAATATGACATCTATGTATCGCAAAGTAGAAACCATGCTAATCACTCTCTGGTCAAGTCTGGAAGGACAATGCCCTCACAAATGGACATGGGTTGCTTTATATTAGAAATGAGCCATGGGTCCCAAAGGGTTTAGGTGGGTTGAAGAGATGTGAAGGAAGAATTATCCTGAATGCTAATTACCTCTTTATATGACCCTTCCGTTTTAACCAGAATTGATGATATTTAAGTACTATTCCCTTTCTGCTAATGTTTCTCCTTTAGGGCTTTCTTAACTCTAGGCAAATTATATTCAAGTGAAAAATCATTTTTCATTATATCTGGTACTACAATCAATTTAATCTTTTTTGGCAAGTTAGCTGCAGTTTTACCATTACTGAATTAGAATTACGTTCAGAAGGACCCCAGACCAATTTATTTGAAAGGCCAACCCATGTTTCTTTGGATGGACAATGATGTGTTCAAATCCTGGCTCTACCACAAACTACCCGTATGGCCTAAGGTAAATCGATTAGCATCTTTGAACCTCAGTTTCCTAGACACTCAAATGAGGAGGATGGATTAGATCAGTGGTTCCCAAACTTTTTTGGCCTACTGCCCCTTTTCCAGAAAAAATATTACTTAGCCCCCTGGAAATTAATTTTTAAAAAATTTTAATAGCAATTAATAGGAAAGATAAATGCACCTGTGGCCACCACTGCCTCCCTGTATCACTGCAGCACCCACCAGAGGGTGGTAGCGCCCACTTTGGGAATCACTGAACTAGATAATCTTTAAACTCTAGGTATATTATTTTATAACGCTATGATTACCTATATCCCCCTGCACTCCCTCCTACCCAAATCTATCTTGCAGAGTTATCTTCCTTTAGCCTAATAGCAAATCACCTCACCTCAATACCTCTGAATACATTTTTGGAAAAGAAAATACAAAAATTTCCAGTTGAATATTCTTCTTTCTAAAAGCACTTTGTAATTTTTGGAAGCAAGGCACCACAAAAATCAAATTATTAACAGTATTCATTCACCTAAAATCTGGCATCTTCTTTTTAATATCTATTAAAAGATGAATTCCTTATACTAATGAAAAGTTTCTCAGGATCTGCAAATTTTTCTCAGTACTCTGGTAATTTACAAGGCAGCAGAAAGCTATTTCCTCATCTACTTCATATATTTGATTTCTCTAAATCTTAAAAGACATCACTCATATTATCAATATTTTTTCTTTTTTTAAATAAACATTTTTAAATGACCCAATTTCTGACTTAATCAGTTCCTATTTGCATATTAAAGAGTACTATATCTTTTAATTACAAATACAGAATGACAATGCACAC
>NW_025350144.1:0-2246 GCF_016433145.1 Gracilinanus agilis
CCTTCCTTCCTTCCTTCCTTCCTTCCTTCCTTCCTTCCCTTCCTTTTGTATTTCTCTCTTCTCTCTTTTTATTCATATTAAAAAGAAAAAAACATGGGAATTTGTTTTGCTTGAATGTACATATTTGCTATACAAGATTTTACCTCTACCTTGCCCCCTCCCCAACCTTCCACCTAGAGACAGAAAAGTGCTTATTACATGTAGACAGGTGGCTCATGAAATGAGCACCATATTTGGATTTGGGAGGAGCTGGGTTCAAATTTGGCCTCAAATACTTCCTAGCTATCCTGGACAAGTCACCTAACCCCAATTGCCTAGCCTTTTCCACCTTAAAATTGATACTTAGTATTGATTCTAAGGCAAAATATAAAGTTTTTTAAAAAGCTTGTTAAATTAAAAAATAAGCTTTTAACTTAAAAAAGAAAGAAAAAGAACTAGTGACATGCACTGCTGGCTACAGAAGAAAGCTGCAGGTATGGTGACAAGGATAAGCCTAGAGAGTCACTGGCAGATTCATGGATGTAAAAAGCTGTCCTGGGTACCATATTGGGAAAGAATGTGGGGCAAGTTCTATAGAGAATGACACTAAGGGACTGAAGTTACTGGTCTCCAAAGAAAAGGCTGCTTGTTGACCATTGTCTCTATCTCCCATGAACTCTGCATGTGAGGTCTATTTGTTTTCATTGACCAGTAAATAGCCTTTTTCTTCCTTGAGTTTTGTGAATTTGTGAACTCCCACTTTGGGTGCTCACAAGGGTCTTGGTGACAACTAGCTGGGTGGTATCTTCCAGAAAAGTCCTCAGATCTTCTGGGTGGGGAAAGCAAGCCAGAGATGCAAGAGGTCTTCTGAACAGAACCTGGACCCTTTGTGTCATGGGAGAACTGAACTTTGGCCTCTCTGACTTAGGAATACATAAACAAGAATACACTCTCCTTCTGAAGCTGATCTACAGTCTCACAGCCTTTTCCCTGACCTCTCTCCCTCTCCACCCAGTGACTGGTTCTCTCAGTCTCCTCTGACACCAGTCATTCTCAGTAGACCCCTGCCATAGACAATGTGCAGCCAGTATCAGCTTGCATGGAACCATGGCAGAGATGAAAGTAGTATTTTAGGAAGATTAATCCTAAATACCTTGGTGACCTCTTGTTTTTCCCTTGACAATTGTACTTTTTGTCTTTAATAGTTTTCAGATGAGGGAAAAGGACAACAGAAGTCATCTAGTGTAACCTGTGTCTTTACAAGGATAGTCTCCCCAGGAAGTGGAACCCTTCTCTCTGCTTGAAAATCTCCAGGAATGATTATCCCCACCCCACTTCCCAGGGTAACCCTTCCATTTTGGGATGGCCCTAATTATTTATGAACTAACACCAAGAGCAAGAGCTGACACTTGTTATCATTGGGTCATTTCAATTGAGTGCAACTCTTTGTGGTTTTGGGGTTTTCTTGGCAAAGATACTGGAATGGTTCACCATTTCTATCTTTGGCTCATTTGGCAGATGAAGGAACTGAGGCAAACAGGGTGAAGGGACTTGCCCAGCTAGTAAGTGTCTGAGGCCATATTTGAACTCAGATCTTCTTGACTCCAGAACTGACACAGTCCATTGCACCCTTTAGCAGTCCCATAAAGCTGACATTGAGTGCCTTAATTTTTTTCAGAACACTTTACATGGCAGCTAGGGAGCACAGAGGAAAACCATCTAACCAGTCTTAGCCTCAGATTCCTTATCTGTAAAATGGGAATAATAACAGCATATACTTCACAAGGTCACTGCACAGATCAAATGAGATAATATATAATGTAATATAATATAATTTTATCGTATGAATTTAATTTATTAATTTTATATTAAATATATCTTATTACTTACATTATTATTTACTTTTTTATTTTTAAAAATTTATTTATTATTTATCATATATTATTGTCAGCTTAAAGACCTATTAGTAATGTTATTTATTATTTTTTAGATTTTATTATGCTATATGCTATATTATATATAATGTTATATTATGTTATGTTGTATTGTGTAATATTGTATTATATTATGTTATCTTATGTTGTGTTGCATTGTGTTGCGTTGTGTATTATATTCTATTATATTACGTTATATTACGTTACGTTATGTTATGTTACATTACGTTACGTTACGTTACATTACATTACATTACTATATTATATTATATTATATTATATTATATTATATTATATTATATTATATTATATTGTATTGTATTGTATTGTATT
>NW_025350145.1:0-2990 GCF_016433145.1 Gracilinanus agilis
GAGGAGAGGAGAGGAGAGGAGGGGAGAAAATGTGTGTGTATCAGAGAGGAAATATCTCTAGGTTCAATCTCTCCACTGACTCAGATTCAAGATGCTCCCAAGACACACTTATCTTCTCTCCAAATTCTGCCCCTCCTCCTTCACTTCCCCATTTTTGTTCATTGCACCAACTTCCTCCCAACCACCAATGCTTGAAATCTCAGCATCATCTTTGACTCTTCCTTCCCCCTCTCTCCCAGTTAGTTTACAGGACCTGTCAATTGAACCTCCACAATGTCTCTGGTGTCTCTCCCCTTTGCACTCAAAAGTGCCGCCATCTTTATTCAGGTCCTCCTATCTGGATTAGCCTCCTAACTGGCCTTCCTGCCTCCAGTCTCTCCTCAGTCCATTTCATCTTTTATACAGCAGTCAGAATAATCTTTCTTATGCACAGGTCTGACCATGACCCGGCTCTGCTTCCTGTTGCTTATAGCTTAAAAAAGACCTCCTTCTTTTGGCATTTAATGCCCTCCAGAAACTAGATCCAGCCCGCTTTTCCTTCCTTATTTCACATTTTTCCTCTTTATAAACTAGCATTACAAGCAAATCAAATGATAATGGTATTCAAATTAATGGGGACAGAGTAAAATAATAAAATTTGTTGACATAGACAATGAACCTTAAAAAAATCTTTTGATGTAAGCTATGTCCTATTTTCCCTTGAGTGATTCATTTGACCATAGTCAAATCTCTTAACCCCTCAGGACCTCAGTTTACTCATCTGTGAAATGGACATGATATTCCTTTCAGGAGAAAAACCTTTGAAGCTTTTTCTTTATATTTTTCATGTCAGAAAAGGAAGTTAGGTATGTTTCAATTTTAAATTGAAAGTAATCAGACGGAACATACAACATTCTTAAGACTAATGATATTGTTCTGTCCAGAGAGAGGCATAGTCTTATTGACAAGATTTATATAGCATTTAAGGGTTTGCAAAATGCTTTACAAATATCATCGTATTTTATTTTAACAGAAACCCCTTAGAGATAGGTGCTATTAGTTATGATCTTTATTTTATAGCTAAGGAAACTGAGGCTGAAAAATTAACTGACTTGCAGTAAGTCAGTAAGGGTGGTTTGAGACTCAAGTCTTCCAGATTCCTGTCCTAATACTTATCCTAGGTATTAGCTAGGGGGTACAGTGGGTATAATACTAGACTCTAGTTCAAATCTGATTTCAAAAACCTATTAGCTGGGGCAGTTCAGTAGTTCAGTGGATGGAGAGCCAGGCCTAAAGATAGGAGATTTGGGGTTCTAATCCAGCCTCAGATACTTCCTAGCCACGAGACCCTGGGCAAAACACTCCAATTGTCTAGCCCTTAGCATGCTTCTGCCTTGGAGTTGATACTTAATATTTATTCTAAGTTAGAAGTTAAGGGTTTTCTTTTCTTTTATTATTAAACCCATATTTTCCATCTTAGAATCAATATTGTATATTGGTTCCAAGGCAGAAGAGTAGTGGGGGGGTAAGTGACTTGCCGAGGGTCACACAGCTAGGAAGTGCCCTAGGCTACATTTGAACCCAGGACATCCCATCCCTAGATCTGCCCCCCCCCCCAAGGCAAGGGTTAAAAAGAAAAAAAGAAACATTAACCGTGTGACTCTGAAAAAGTCACTTGATCTCATCTGCCTCAGTTTCCTCTAAAATGCTGCTAGTAATAGCACTTACCTCTAAGCTTATTTTGAGGATTAAATGAGGTGATATTTGCAGAGCATTTTATAAACTTTAAAGCACTCTAAGCCAGTTATTATTACCCGTTGTGCCCCTCTCTGCCTTGATTGCCTCATGATACAAACCCCAGTAAATAGATTTTCTTTTTTTGGAGAGGTGAACAGAAAGTCAAGAAAATACCAACCAAAACAAATCAGCTACACTCATTTTTTCCTCCATTTGTCTGCATAATTCTTTGCAGGAATTTGAGGAAGTGGAACATGAGTAAAGGTTGAGTGATTTAGACACGTCATCCAGAACCCATGACTGTAAAAGAGCCCTTTGTCCAGGTAGGGTGTAGTAAATTAATAACACCTGAATGTAGGTCCTGAGTCCGTCCTGCAGTGCTGACAGCCCCTAAAATCGCTTATCTTTACTGTCAAACCTTATTTATAAATGATAGTCCAGAACTAGCAGTGATACCCAAATAGGCCCTTTCCTCTTCCCTTTACTATTTTTTGAGTTGAGAGTATCTTACAAACCCACAGCAACGTCAACACTTACAGCCATCCTTAATGTCGTGGCTTAAGGTATTGTGGGTTGAGTTTTTGGGTTTGGGGTTTTTTTTTTTCATTTTTGAACTAAAATACTGCTCTGGTTCGTCACACACCAAACAGCAGACCTTTGCAAAAATTTATATACTACCTTGGCAGCTCTGTGGTTCTGTCATGGTAGAGCAGGAGTCAACAACAGCCATGATTCTCCAACAAGGGAAGGGGCAAGGCTGCTCAGGAATACCCTCCCTAGGGTGTGGAGCCCATGGTGGCGAGAGGCTCAAGCCACAGCACAGAGGGGTTCTTGGCACTGACCAGCCTTTGTGCCATCCAAAATGGACCAGTGGCGTGTTTTGGCCAAAGGCTAGCAATCCTTGATTGTTGAAGAAGATTCTATTTGTTTCCACTCATCCAGGACCTCATTAACTTGCTGCCTCTCCTGAGTATTAAAGTTGTTAACGCAAAAATAATTTAAGTGCTTACTATGTGCCGGACATTGTGCTAGGATACCAAAGCGGGGTACATTCTGATGGAGGAGATATGTGAATAACTAGAGTTGTAAGTAGGTATTTGTGTTGGTTTATGTGCTGGGCACTGGGCATAAAAAGGCAAAAACTGCCCCCCAGTCTCAAGGAGCTCGCTGTCTGATGGAGGAAACAACGGGGGGGGGGGGGAGAGAAAGAGAGAGAGAGAGAGAAGAGAGAGGAGAGAGAGAGAGAGAGAGAGAGAGAGAGAGAGAGAGAGAGA
>NW_025350146.1:0-5978 GCF_016433145.1 Gracilinanus agilis
TTTAACAAAGTTTCAGTATATAAATTAAACCAAGAGTAATCATCAGCCTTCCTACATAACACAAATAAAGCTCAAGATTAAGGGATAGAGATAATCTATTAAAAATAACTGTAGACAATTTAAGTACTTGGGAGTCTATATGATCACAACTAAAAAACTCTTTTCAAAAAATAATCTCAGATCTAAAAAATTGGGAAAACATTGATTGTTCATGGGTAGACTCAGCCAAAATAATAACAATGATAATTCTACCAAAGTTATTTTATTTTTTGGTGCAATATGAATCAAACTACCTAAAATCATTTCACAGAAGTGGAAAATAATCAATAATGTATTAAAAATAAAATTCATTTGAAAGAGGAAAAGAACAAAAAAGAACAAAATCAACAGAATTAATGAAATAAGATGTCTTATGCGTACTGGATATCAAACCATATTACAAAGTATCTACCCTCGAAACAATCTGACGCATGTTAAGAAAGAATTATAGATCAATAGAATAGAGTAGGCACTTAACAAGAAATTGTAAATGGCTATAGTGACCTAATGTTTGAGAAACCCAAAGATACAAGTGTTTGGGAAAAGAACTCACTATTTGACAAAAACTTATGGAAAAACTGGAAGAATATGTGGCAGAAATTAGGCAGAGAACAACACCTCATGATGTATTCCAAGGGAAAATCAAAATGGATTCATAATTAGGATTGACAAATTAGGAGAGCAGAAAATAGTTTCCAACCCCAAAACTAGGGATAAGGGAAGAATTGAGGTCAATACAAGACAGAGGGGGCAGATAGGTGGCTCAGTGGATTGAGAGTAGGGCACAGATATGGAAGGTCCGGTGTTCAAATCTGGCCTCAGTCACTTGTTGGCTACGTCACCCTGGGAAAGTCACAACCACCATTGCCCATCCCTTACCACATTCTGCCTTGGAGCCAATACAAAGTATTGGCTCCAAGGCAGAAGTTAAGGGTTAAAAAAACTGGACAGTAATACACTTTGGGTGAAGCCACAAACTGATAACAACCATTATGGAGAGCAATCTGGAACCATGACCAAAGGACCATACAACTGCATATTCTTTGGTTCAGCAAAAACACTACTATGTCTGTATCCCAAGGAGATTAAAGATTGATTAGAATAACATGTCAGTACAAAAATAATTTTGTAGCAGCTCTTTTTCTGGTGGCAAAGAACTGGAAACTGAATAGATGTCCATCAACAAGTTGTTGCAAATGATTGTAATGGAATATCATTGTGTCATAAAAAAATGACAGACAAGACATGATCCAAAAAAAACACTGGAAAGATAGATAAAGTTACATAATGTGAAGTGAGCAGAAAAAGAAGAATACTTATAGAATTATAATATATACATATAATTCTATATACATAGTACCATCAATGATGTATGATAATTAAATGTGAATGACTTAAATGTTATCATCAAGGAAAGGATCCTAGGTACTCATGATGAAAAAAGATATCCAGCACCATAGAAAAGAACAGATGGAGTCTGAATGCTGATTGAAACATACCATTACTTTCATTATTTCCTCTATGTATTTTCTCTAGTGTAAGTAATGTGCCTCGTTTCACATCATAAACATGTAAATATGTATTATATGACAATAATACAACCTATATTATATTGCTTCTTTCTTCGGGACAGAGAAAGAATATGAGAAAGAGAACACGGATTGCAAAATGTAAGAGTACAAATATTAAAAATTGTATCATCAAATAATCTGGAAAATTAATATGTTTTTAAAATTCATCTGAAAGAACAAAAGTCAAGAATATCAAATAAATTAATGAAAAAATGTGAGGGAAGATAGCTTACCCTTACCAATTCTCAACCTATGTTACAAAGTGGTAATCATTAAAACACTCTCACGCAAGCCAAGAAAGAAGTAATTAGGCAACTCAGTAGATAGAGGGCTGAGTCTGGGGTCAGGAAGATCTGCATTCAGTATTGGCCTCCAATTTTTACTAACTATGAGCCTCTAGGTAAGTCACTTGCCTTCCTTGCCTTCCTTAATCCAACAGGGAAGTAGATGGCAAAGCAGTCCATTATCTCTGCCAAGAAAAGACCATGGGAAGAATGAAGAGTTAGACAAAACTGATTTACTAAATAACAATAACTGGCAAAGCAATACTGTGGTGGATTGTAGACTAGATTAAGTAAACTATGCATTGTACTAAATGACTATAATAATAAAGTACTTGATGAAGACAGAGTTTAAAACTTTGGGGCAAAAACTAACTATTTAAAAAAAGTTACTGTGAAACACAGAAAGTGGTTTGGCAGAAAAAAATGTATAAACCAACATTTTACACTGTAAAGAAAGATGAGACCAAAATTGACACATGATTAGACATAAAGGTGAATATTATGAAAAATTAGGAAATCATATTTTACCTGTTAAATTGATGGCTATAAGAAGAATTCATGATAAAACAAGAGAGATCGTATCACAGGATCTAAAATGCAACCAAGACTAGAAGGAAAGTGGAAAGCTGGGAAAGAAGTGGTGATTTTTTGGCAAAACTCCCTAAAAAATGCCTCCTTTACCAAACATATAGAGAACTGAAACAAATTTAAAAGAATGTAAGTAATTCCCCTATTGATGAATTGTCAATAGGCAATTTTCAAATAAAGAAGATCAAAGACATCTATAGTCATATGAAGAAATGTTCTTCATCACTACTGATTGGAGAAAAATTAATTAAACAACTCAGGTATCATCTCATACCTATCAGATTGGTTAATATGAGAAAAAAGAAATCAGAAATTTTTGAGGGAGTTTGAGAAAACTGATATACTAACATTTCCTTTAATACTGAAGTATTTGTTCATTTGTATGTTCTTTGTTGATCAAATAATTTCAAATAATCTTTTAAAGGAAAAAGATATTGCAAAGTTAGATCATTGGCTCAAAATGATTTGGGAAAGTTCTGATTGGGATAAAGGCAATTATCTGGTTTGGGGTTCAAAATACCAACTTTTTCATTGGATAATGGTTGAGGCATAGCTAGACAGAAGGTTTTGTCATGGAAAATTTGCCATTTTGGTGGACTTGAAGATGGATATGAGCTATCAGTTTGTAGTGGTAGTCATTAAAACTAATAAAATATCTTATTACAATGGAGAACAAATTACAGTAACATCCCCATACAGTGAAATTCTTTCTCCTTTCCACAAAACTTTCAATCCTTGAAAACAATATGAAAACAATTAATGGTTGTAACCAAAATTTCTCACCACCAAATTTACTTATCTGTGTGGCATACCCAGTGAGTAAGTTGCCTACTTGAATCAGGATACAGTGCCTCCAGAGCCAGGGTCAATTTATGTTTGAGATGGATCAAATAGGTCCCTTTTTAAGACATGGTTTTCACTGGAATTGGATTTAGATGCTGAAACATATGACATTCTTTTGACCATTAAGAGGTCACAAGGTCCTAACCTTGGTGAATATTTCTCCTCAACTCAATAATCTGAGATTAGAAATTAATAGAAATAAAAGAAAAAAACAAAAAAGACATTCATGGGCACATGACAATAAGGACAACATAACCAGGCAATTGCAACTACCTACTCTCCTACCTGGAGGTCCATAATATTTCTTTTCTCAAAAAATACTCAGAAAGAGGGTGAGAATTCATCTGTTTGCAGTATCTTATGCACACTGAATTCTGGTTCAGCAGTTAAAAAATTCTTTCCATTACCATGAAGGAAGCTGATGAGAAAGAGTCTAGTTCCCCTCTGTTCTCAGAAGCAGAGAAAAAAAAGCAAGTGCTGCAGAATAAAAAGAACTAGCAGAAGGCAAATGATACTGCATATATAATAAATATTAGGCCAAATTTGACCAATGAACCTCATTACTCATACATCTGAACATGTCCCTCATTTATTTAAAGTCCATACTCCTTCACTTCCGTCCTTTGACTTTATTTATATCATTCATTTTTTTCTTCTTTTTTGTTTTTTTTGTTTTTTAAATAATTTATTAATATTCATTTTAACATGGTTACACGATTCAAGATCCTACTTTCCCCTTCACCCCCCGCTATCCCCCACCCATAGCCTACGCAGTTTTCCACTGGTTTTAACATGTGTCCTTGTTCAAGACCTATTTCGAAATTGTTGATATTTGCATTGGTGTGGTAATTTCGAGTCCACATCCCCAATCGTGTCCTCCTCAGCCCATGCATTAAAGAATTTCTTTTTCTTATATGTTTCCTCTCCTGTAGTTCTTCCTCTGAATGTGGGTAGCATTCTTTACCTTAAATCCCTCAGACCTGTCCTGTGTCATTGCTTTCTGCTGGTACAGAAGTACCAGTATTCGAATTTTACCATAGTATATCAGTATCTGTATACAAAGTTCTTCTGGCTCTGCTCCTATCGCTCTGCATCAGTTCCTGTAGGTCTTTCCAGTTCACACGGAATTCCTCCAGTTTATTATTCCTTTGAGCGCAATAGTATTCCATCACCAGCATATACCACAATTTGTGCAGCCATTCCCCAATTAAAGGACATACCCTCCTTTTCCAGTTCTTTCCCACCACAAAAAGTGCAGCTATAAATATTTTCGTACAAGTCTGTTTATCTATGATCTCTTTGGGGTACAAACCCAACAATAGTATGGCTGGATCAAAGGGCAGGCATTCTTTTATAGCCCTTTGAACATAGTTCCAAATTGCCAGCCAGAATGGTTGGATCAGTACACAACTCCACCAGCAATGCATTAATGTCCTAATTTTGCCACATCCCCTCCAGCATTCATTATTCTCCCCTTCTATCATTTTAGCTAATCTGCTAGGTGTGAGGTGATACCTCAGAGTTGTTTTGATTTACATTTCTCTAATTATTAGAGATTTAGAACACTTTCTCATGTGCTTGTTGATATTTTTAATTTCTTTACCTGAAAATTGCCTATTCATGTCTCTTGCCCATTTATCAATTGAGGAATGGCTTGATTTTTTTTTATACAATAGATTTAACTCCTTGTATATTTGAGTAATTAGACCCCTGTCAGAGTTTTTTGTTATAAAGATTTTTTCCCAATTTGTTGTTTCCCTTCTGATCTTGGCTACGTTGTTTTGGTTTGTACAAAAGTTTTTTAGCTTAATATAATCAAAACCATTTAATTTACCTTTTGTAATTTTCTCTAACTCTTGCTTGGTTATAAAATCTTTCCTTTCCCAGAGATCTGACAGGTATACAACTTTATGTTCACTTAACATATTTATAGTTTCCCTCTTTATATTCAAGTCATTCACCCATTCTGAATTTATCTTGGTGTAGGGTGTGAGATGTTAATCTAGACCTAATCTCTCCCATATTGTTTTCCAAATTTCCCAGCAGTTTTTGTCAAATAGTGGATTCATGTCCCAAAAGTTGAGCTCTTTGGGTTTATCATATACTGTCTTGCTGAAGTCATTAACCCCAAGTCTATTCCACTGATCCTCCCTTCTATCTCTTAGCCAGTGCCATATTGTTTTAATGACTGCTGCTTTATAGTATAGTTTAATATCTGGTACTGCTAGGCTCCCTTCCTTCGCATTTTTTCCCATTATTTCCCTTGATATTCTTGATCTTTTGTTATTCCATATAAAGTTCATTATAGTTTTTCCTAATTCAGTAAAGAAGTTTTTTGGTAGTTTGATAGGTATGGTGCTAAATAGATAAATTAATTTGGGTAGAATGGTCATTTTTATTATGTTAGCTCATCCTACCCATGAACAATTAATGGCTTTCCAATTGTTGAGATCCAGTTTTATTTGTTTGGAAAGTGTTTTGTAGGTATATACTGTTTATTATTTTTAAGAAAGGTCCTTCTATTCCTATACTTTACAATGTTTTCAATAGGAATTCATGCTGTATTTTATCAAAGGCTTTTTCAGCATCTATTGAGATAATCATGGGATTTTTGTTTGTTAGACTGTTGATATGGTCAATTATGTGGATGGTT
>NW_025350147.1:0-1968 GCF_016433145.1 Gracilinanus agilis
CTCTCTCTCTCTCTCTCTCTCTCTCTCTCTCTCCTTCTCAGACTGCAACTGGAGTGAATAGTCAGTCAATCAGTATTGATTAATTACTGTGTGCCAGGCACTGTGCTAAGCATAGGAGATACAAAATCAAGCCATCATCAATTATTTTCTTGAATACTTTCTATGTGCCATATATAGTGTGCCAAGAGCTAGGCATATAAACAAGCAAAAAGCCAGTCCTAGATCTCAATGAACTTACATTTCTGGAGGAATTGACCAATGAGAAAGGGAAGAAGAAAGCAAAAACATTGTCTCTGCCCTCAAGAAGTTTACATTTTAATGGGAGAGACAACATACAAATAAATAGGATCATACAAATTATATACAGAATAAAAGGGAGGCAATCTCAGAGGGAAGTCACTGGGTAGGGGAGAAGTGGAGGTGGGGAAGACCCTACAAAAGATGGGATTTCAGCTGATTCATCAAGAAAGCCATTAAAGAATTGACCTGGAAATAGGGAATGGGGGAAGCAAAAATGTATGAACTCATTATGCTGATCCAGTTCCAGGCTAGGCCATTCTTTCACTTTCATAGATTGATGTTGTTGTTCAATCTTTCTAGTCATCTCTGACTCTTTTAGATCCCATTTGGGATTTTCTTGGCAAAGATACTGGAATGGTTTGCCATTTTCTTTTTCTAGATGAAGAAACTGAAGCAACTAGATCTTCCTTATCTTAATAGTAGCACTAAGTTCTAGTGGAATATAAACTCCTTGAGAGTAATCATTTAATTTTTCTTTTTTTTAACCCTAGCAATTGACATAGTACTTTGCCCTTAGTAAGATTCTAAGTGGGGATGGGGGGGGCAGGAGGAGGAGGAGGTGAAAAATATTTAATTAATATTTTATTTTTTCCCATTTGCATGTAAAAATATCCTTAGCAGATTCTTAATACATGCTAAATTCTTTGTTGTTTCCCCTTTTTTAGTCGTTCCCCCCACCAAAAGAGATGGCATTGAAACTCAAAAGACATGGGTTCAGGTCCTGCCTTTGCCACCTACTGGCTGTGTGATCTTGGCAAGTCACTTAACTTCTCAGGGCTCTGGGCAACTCTGTAAAATTATAAACTACAGACAAAGTGCCTAACTACATTTGGTGGAGGAAATTTCCTCCCAAGGGATTTTCCAATATCAGTGAAATCATGGTCTGATCTCTATCCCTATCTGATATTTTTCATAAACTTATTGCTGCATCTGTTGCCTCTATCACTGAATTGTAAACTCTTTTAGGATAGATATCAGTTTGTGTTTCAGTATGTCCACCATCTAGCAAAATGCCTGGTACATGGTAGATGCTTAATAAATGATTGTTGCATTAAATTTGAATTGAAATTAAATTAATATGAATCAAAGTTAATTCGATTCAATTCCATTGAAATTAAATTAAAACTGAATAGAATTTTCATAATTGTCTGTTCATGCCTTGGGTACTGTCATTGCCTTCCTGATCCTACCTTATCTGATAACATGACTCTGCTCCACTGTAGTTTTAATTATACTCTTGGCTAGGCCATGATCATACTCTGACCTCACAGAAACCTAGAATTTCTACTCGAAAGGGATCTGAGCAACTATCTAGTCCAACTCACGATGGAAAGGAAGTCCCTATCACAGGGGTAGGCAACGTATGGCTCTCAAGCCATATCTGGCTTTTTTGAGGGCCAGATATGGCTCTTTCTGCAGGAGCCATAAAGTCCATTTCTTTTCAGGCGCTGTTACAGGAGCGCACTGTGAGCACTGTATGGCTCTCATGAAATTACATTTTTAAAAATGTGGCATTTATGGCTCTCACAGCCAAAAAGGTTGCCGACCCCTGCCCTATCATAACATACCAGACAACTGCATCTGGCCTCTGCTGTAAGACCTCCAAGGAGATCTCTTTCTTTTTTCTTTCTTCCTTCCTTCCTTCCTTCCTTCCTTCCTTCCTTCCTT
>NW_025350148.1:0-3060 GCF_016433145.1 Gracilinanus agilis
TATATATATATATTTATACAAATAGGTCCTTTCTTTTGGGCATAGTTCCATATTGCTCTCCAAAATGGTTGGATCAGTTCACAATTCTACCAGCAGTGTTTTAGTAATTGATATTTTATGGAGAGAGAGAGAGAGAGAGAAGAGAAGAGAGAAAGTGAAAGAGGGGAGAGGGAGGAAGAGAGAGAAACAGAGAGAGAGGGATTTGTAACATGCATTACATACACTATCTCATTTAATCCTTATAACAATCTTAGGTTATTATTTCCTGTTTACCACCAACATTGTGCTGGTTTCATCAAGCCTCAGAATAATATTCCTCAGTGGAACTGACAACCACTCAAAAGGTCAGTTTAGTAACTCAAACAGGAAAAACCTAGGGAATGAACAAGACATATTGTCTACTTTATGACATAAAGTGGGTTTGGCTGCCCATTGAATCAGTATACCTTGGATGAGCACTGTAATTGGACAGGGATTCTGAGTAGTAGGAGGAAGGTTGCTGGATTGTTTTTAGGGAATTGTGCAGTGCTTCCAATAATTCTATCTATTCTCTGGAACAGATTACCAGCTTTTTAATAACAGTCATCTTGTTGGCACTGCTCTATGGCTACAAACCCTGGAACACCATGAATGAGGTGGCCCAAAAGGCAATGACGAAGTACACAGTAGATGTTAGGTGATTGCAATGTGTTGCCCATGAAATGTTTGATTGGGGGAAAGAGATCAATTGGTCATATAGGAAGACCAAAGGATAATAACAAATAGTTTTCTCCTATCTCTCCTAAATATTACCAAGATATTCACAGTGAAAAGATCACTGGCTCTTTGATAGGTATAAAAAAAAGTCAGGATTGATTCAAAGTTTGCCTTTGACATCTACTACCTGTGTCTCCTTGGGCAAGACATGAAATCTCTCTGAACCTCAGTTTCCTCATTTGTAAAATGGGTATTGAGCTAGATGACCTCTAAAGTCCCTTCCAGTTCTAAATCTATGATCCTGTGACTTAGTGGAATCTCATGGACATGCCAGGTAGATCCTCTATGATCCCATATATTTATGAGAAAACATGAACAAGAGTCATACTCAACAAGGTGTGGATGAACTGCTGTCTGCCTAGGTAGAGGGACTACTCATAGAAACAAATCATGGATCCACTAAAGAACTAAAATACACCCCAGAAAGACAGATGAGAAAAATAATTTTATTCCTATTTTTATTCCTATTTTACAAGAAGAAATTAAGGGCGAGAGCAAGTAGGCAAATCTATAATGTTGGAAATTAAAATTTGTATTAATTAAGCATATATTATATGCAAGGCATGGAGGATACAAAAACAAATGGAAAAAAATCTGCTGTTAAGTAGCTTGTTAATATTCTGCAAAAAGTTAAGTAAAAACATAAACTGAGAAGAGATTAGTAACAACCAGGAAGATGAGGTTTTGAATAAGGCCAGAAAATAACTGCTTGTCTATAGTCTGTGGACCAACCTAGTCAAGTGCAGAGTTAGTCACAATGGATGGCACTGACAATCTGAAAAATAACAACTACCAAAGGAATATTAGGAACTGGTCTTTAATCAGGACAAGAAAAGACTATAATTACAAATACCAACTACTCTGGGACTACCACAGTTTGGGAAAGATCCACAGTAATCAGATTACTGGGATTTTCCACTGAACTGCAAAAGACAAGAGGCTTACATAGTCTTAGGAACAGAAAGGGATGAATGGTATGTGAATTTACAAATGCTTGAGAACTAAAGATAACCAGTCACAGATGCCCAGGGAAAGATGCATTAGCCTAGCTCAGGGATGGCAAACCTAATGCACATGTTCCAAAGATGGCATGCAGAACCTTCTCTGTGGGCACACTTGCAGTTGCCTGCCAGAGTTCCTTATCAGAAAGCCAGAGGAACTCAGGGTGGAGCTATTCTTCTCTCCCTCTCCATGCACCTAAGGACATTCCTCACTTCCCCCACCCCTTTGCCCAGCAGCCTAAGGGAAGCACTTCTTCCCTCCCCTGTCTGTCTTGGGGGAGTGCTGCACTAGGTTTCTGGGGGCGGGACCCAGCACTCTTTCTCTAAAAGGTTCACCATCACTGATCTAGTCCTATGTGTTTGGATGATTGAGAGGTGATTATAGGTGCTTAAAGGGTCATTGCATTTTTTTAAAGCAATCCTTGGGAAAGAAGTAAACACATTTTATGAATTTTCCTCTGTTCTGAGGAGTAGCTGGGAACAGATATCTGATGGTTCTTTAGATCTTATGGTCCTTTTTCAAATTTAGTCTTCCAGTTTCTGGGAACTAGTAAAGACTGATTCATAGTCAATTTACCCAAATGAGTTCTTTATTTCAAACTTTGAGAAAGTTAGAAATGGGATTAACTAAAATAATAATGATGTGCCCAAGTGACAGTTTATTTTTAGCCTCAGCAACTCTTAACCAACATCTATATAAATGTGGAAGAAATGACCACCAAAAAAATCAAGAATTCCAGCAATGAGCTCATTTAGATCAGGGATTGTTTTGCTTTTCTTTGTATCCCCAGCATTTGGGACAGTGCTTGGCATATAGTGAGTACTTAATACTTGTTGACTGTGACTTGACTACAGCAATGGTAGAAAGGACCAGGGATACAGATTAGACCTGTGATTTCATTAGTAAGAAACTATTAGATAAGAAACTGTCTATAAACGCAGGTGAGCAACTTCTTTATGACTTGTAGTCACTGAGAGGTTAAGCTAAACAATTTCCCCTGGACGTCAGAACCAGAATGTTTCCGAGGTAGGACTTGGAACTCTTTAGTCTTCTTGGCTAGCTCCCTACTTCAAGATAATAGAAAGTTAAACTGAGACTATGGAGATCAATAGCATTAGGAGTGAGTTGGAGCCCATTATAACCAGCTCTTTAAAACAAATCAAGGCTTGGTTTATTATTTTGATGATTGTCTAGATTTAAGAAAGTGCTGGAGAAAATGGTAATAATGCAGATTAAACTTAAAAGTGTGGCTTGGGCACTTCCTTCCTTCCTTCCTTCCTTCCTTCCTTCCTTCCTTCCTTC
>NW_025350149.1:0-1753 GCF_016433145.1 Gracilinanus agilis
GAATGAGAGAGATGGAAGAGAGAAAGGAGGAAAGGGGAGAAAAAAGGAGGAAGAGAGAGAAAAAAGAGGAGGGAATGCTAGAGGTTTCTCTTTGGGGAAAGTTCCCAGATGATACAAAAAAGGATAGTATCAAGTACACAAGTTGATGAGTTCACCTCACTGGGCAATGAGAAGGATCACCTAATTATTGCATAATGAGCACAGGAGAGAAAGTGGGAGAAGTGAGAAAAGGAAACTTAGTCAAGTAGATTTCCCCCATAAAGTGTGCGGAAGGTCTTCCTCTTGCTCTCTAAACATTTGGTAGTTACCAAAAGTCCACCCTATATCAACCTGTCCAACTCTTTTTCTGGGTCTACATTTATCTGGTAATGTCTTCTTTGCTGGTCATCCTGAAGGAGACGTTTAGCTGAAAGACCAAAGTTCTTGGAGACAGGAACACTGGATTCAAATTCTACTTCAAACACAGAACTGGTTGTCACTTAACTTTTCAGTGCCCCAGACATCTTCCAAAGACTGTAAGCCACAGAGGAGTTGCTAAACTGCAGGAAATTTACACTACATCCCCTTTCTTCTCACTTCATCCTACCATATGACAGTTTCCTGCTCAACCGGTATGTTAATCAATGAATCAATATTTATTTATAGCCTGCTATGTTGCCAGGCATGGTGCTAAACACAGGGTTTAACGCTCTTTGAGTAATGCACAATTGTGTACATAGACTTCACTGATTCTCGTTCACCCTCCACCCCTCCTACACACCCTTCCGCCCTACAAGAGTGGTCAGCTCAGGCCACACACTGTGTGGGGGAAAAAAGAGACAGTCAAATGTAGTGGAAATAGTTGACTGAAATTTCCTTTCTAACTAGTCACATGACAAGAGACAGGATCTATACCTCTCTTGAGTTTTCTCATCTGTAAAATGGGAATAAGAAATACAGTACCTAACCGACAGGGTTAGGAGGCTCCGGTGTTGCTAAACAAGGCATCAAAGTGCATGAAATCTGGAAAGTGTCCAATAAATGCCGCGTTATTGTGATGTCAACAATAGAACTACTGATGTAACAATGAAAATACAGAATTAGGAATGTAGCAAAAGAATCCACTGGAGAAGGAAATGGCAAACCATTCCAGTATCCTTGCCAAGGAAACCCATGGATAGCTATGGCCCATAAGGTCATGAAGAGTCGGACATGACTGAGCTACGGACAACAACAACAATATAACAATATTATTATTATTATTATTATTATTATTAAGGCTGCAAAGCTCATGAAATCTAGAAAGTACTACATAAATTAAGGTGTTAATAAAGTCATAATAGAATTACTAATAAAATATTGTTAAGTTCAAAGCACATCTAATCTGGGAAGTGCCCCATAAATTCCGAGTGTTGCTGTGATGTCAACAATAGAATTATTGTTATAATTCTATTGTTTTTACTATAACTTAGGCAGAAAGTGGAAGGGCATGCTAAGGCGCCTCGGAGAGTCGGGGGAATAACGGGAGGATGGCAGCCTGGACTGGGAAGGGGAGCAGGTGCCCAGCGCTCTGGCCAGCCAGCGCAGGAAAACGTGGCCTGTGTTCTCTGGGTCGAGAGGACTCTTGGAACTTGCTGGGGGGGGGGGGGGGGGAAGGCAGGAGAAGTAGTAGTGCCACGCTGGGGAGGGAAGGCCCATAAGGGCCCCACGGGGGTAGCCGGAGCCGAGGAGGTTAAGCGCAGCTCAGTATGAGAAGGAAAGAGTTAATGGTTAA
>NW_025350150.1:0-1837 GCF_016433145.1 Gracilinanus agilis
AACAACAAAGATCAATGATCACAGATCATCAAAACAGATATAACAATAATAAAAAAGTCTGAGATATTGGGAAAATTATCAAAATATGACACAGAGACATGATGTGAGCACATGCTGCTGGGGAAATGGTGCCAATAGACATATTCATAGCAGGGTTGCCACAAACCTTGAATTTGTAAAAAAAAAAAAAAAAAAGACAAAAACCCGAAGTCTGAAATAGGAGGCAGCTAGTTTGCTCAATAGATTGAGAGAGAGGCTTAGAAAAAAAAAGGCCCTGGGTTCAAATTCAACCTCAGACACTGAGTAGCTTTATGACCCTGGGCAAGTCACTTAACGCCCATTGCCTAGCCTTTACCACTTTTCTGCCTTGGAACCAATACAGTGTTGAAATACCTGTGAAATGCAGTAAAACAAGGTATGCCAGTACAGTGTCAGAAGCAATTACTCTGTTGTTGGGTGGGTTTTGCTCTAATTTGTCTTTATCACAAAGCAGATTCAGAGGCAGGGGGCATATTGCAAAATTGTTCTGATGTGAAGAAAAGGCACAAGTAAAAATAAATTTTAAAAAAAGGCAAAGGGGCAGCTGGGTTGCTCAGTGGAGTGAGAGTCAGGCCTAGAGACGGGAGGTCCTAGGTTCAAATCCAACCTCAGACACTGCCCAGCTGTGTGTCCCTGGGCAAGTCACTTGACCTCCATTGCCCACCCTTACCACTCTTCCACCTATGAGACAATGCACAGAAGTTAAGGGTTTTAAAAAAAAGGCAAAAAGAAACTGAGGCACATGGAGATTAAAAGACTTCCATGAAGGGAGGATATGGAAAGGCAAATTAATACAGAATATAGAAGGTATGACAAAGCTAAACCTGGGTAATTTAACAAAGTTTAAGGATATCCCCTTTAGGGAGAATGTTGATTGTCTTCTCACTGATATCATGTTGAGATGATGGGTGATATCTTCCTTGACCAACAAGAAATATCTTGATCCTATAATATCTTCCCAATAAGTGCTCAGGAATAACATTGGTCCATTGACCTGAGTGCTTATTGTCCTTTGATTTCCATGAAAATGTATAATTGAGTCATAATGGGAGTTAGTGATTGGGTCAGGCTACTGCAGGTCTGATCTTCAAGCTAGGCTCAATTCTGACAAAGGAAACAGATAAAACAGATGAAGTAGGCAAAGGAGAGAAGTAGAGGCAGAACGATGAAAAGAAGAGGGTGAAGGGAGGGAACCAGGGACCAGGGATCTGAGAGAAGCTTTGGTTTCCTTAGCAATGAGAGCCTTAGTTTATTTATTCATCCCTCCCAAAGTTATCCCTCAACCCTACAGATGATACCTGTGGAGAAGTAGAGGCAAATTTACTCCCAAAAGGCAGAACATGCTCCTGAGGCTAAGGTCAATAGAGCAAGGACAGAGTCAGGAAAACTATTTTTTATTTCAAAAGGGAAAAGACACATATTACAAAAATATTTTAGCAGCACTTTTGTGGTAGCAAAAAAAAAAACCAACAGAAATTAAGAAGATACTCATCTATTAGGGAATGGTTCAATAAATGATGGTATACGAATGTAATGGAATACTATTATACCATAAGAAGTAAAAAATATACAGTTTCATGGAAAACTGGGAAGACCTGTATGAACTGATGAAGGGCAAAGTGAGCAGAATTAGAACAGTGATATAATAACAGCATTATAAAGAAAACAACTTTGAAAGAATTAAGAACTCTGCTCAATGCAATGACCTGTCTTGCTTCCAGAAGCTGATGATTTAAGATGCAAAATAAGATGTACATTTTTGGAAACAGTCAATGAAGGTATTTACTTTGGTTTACTA
>NW_025350151.1:0-1816 GCF_016433145.1 Gracilinanus agilis
ATATATATATATATATATGCAAAAAAGGAGATAATATCAAGAGAAATGGGAAAACATACAAAATGGAGTAAATTTATATTCCATAAAGAAGCATGTGGGCTGAATATGGGAGAAGACCAATACACTGGAAGGATAAAGAGGTTAGAGAGAGGAAATACTTATTTCTTAACTGCATTGAAATTAAATTAAAGAGGGAAGCACAATTGGATCCATTGGGGCAGAGAATTGATTTGTACCCTATAGAGAATTAGAAGGGTAAGAAATGGACTGGAGGGCAGGGAAGCAATACAATGGAGGGAGAGTGTGGAGGGTAGTTTAAAAAGACCATAAAGAAAATAAGAGGGGAATAAGAATGGAGGGGGGATAAAGGGAAGTAAAATAAGGGTGGGAACTAGGGGGAGTGATTAAAAACAAAACATTGGTGTAGAAAGAAATAGTGAAAGAAGAAAGGGTAGGACGAGGAGAGAGGACCAAAATGTCTGGTAATACACAATTGATAATTATAACTCTGAATGTGAATGGGATGACCTTGCCCATAAAACGGAAGCAAATGGCAGAGTGGATTAGAAAACAAAATTCTACTCTATGTTGTCTACAAGAAACACACATGAGACAGGCAAACATACATAGAGTAAAAAATAAAAGGCTGGAGCAAAATCTATTGAGCTTCACCTGAGAAAAGAAAGCAGGAGTTGCAATCATGATTTCTGACAGAGCCACAGTAAAAAGAGATCTGGTTAAAAGAGATAGGGAAAGTAATTACATCCTCATAAAAGGCAGTATAAACGATGAAGAAATATTAGTAGTCAACATGTATGCACAAAATGGTATAGCATCCAAATTTCTGAAGGAGAAGCTAGAGGAACTCAAAAATGAAATAGATAGCAAAACTATACTAATCTGTGACCTCAATGTTTTCCTATCAGATATAGATAAATCAAACCAAAAAATAATAAGAAAGGGATAAGAGAGGTGAATGAAATCCTAGAAAAATTAGAGTTAATAGGTATGTATAGAAAAATAAACAGGGACAAAAAGGAATACACCTTCTTTTCAGCTGCACATGATATATTCACAAAGATTGACCACATACTAGGGCATAGAAACATGGCAAACAAAAGCAAAAGAGCAGAAATAATAAATGTAACATTTTCAGATCAGAATGCAATAAAAATAATAATCAGTAAGGGCACATGGACAGGCAAATCAAAAATTAATTGGAAATTAAATTATGTGATTCAGATCAGTTAATGAAAGAACAAATCATAAAAACAATAATTTCATTGAAGAGAATGACAATGATGAGACATTCTACCAAAATCTGTGGGATGTAGCGAAAGCAGTACTCAGGGGGAAATGTATATCCTTGAATGTATATATTAAGAAACTAGGAAGGGCAAAGATCAATGAATTGGGCATGCAAATAAAAAACTAGAAATAGAAGAAATTAAAAATCCCCAGTTAAAAACTTAATTAGAGAAGTAAATAGTGAATACAAGGTGCAGCTGGGTGGCTCAGTGGATTGAGAGCCAGGCCTAGAGACTGGAGGTCCTAGGTTCAAGTCCGGCCTCGGACACTTCCAGCTGTGTGACCTTGGGAAAGTCACTTGACCCCTATCACCCACCCTTACCACTCCTAGGCTAAGGATGGTCCCTATCCCGGATGAAAAAAGGAGGAGGGTTGGGCGTGGGGCTAGCAACCCCACCCTGTAAAAACTACATCTGCTAAAGAAACTGCAACCTAAAGTAGGGGCAGCTGGGCTAGCTCAGTGGATTGAGAGCCAGGCCTAGAGACGAAAGGTCCTAGGTTCAAATCC
>NW_025350152.1:0-5912 GCF_016433145.1 Gracilinanus agilis
TTTTTTTTTAATTCAACTGAATTTAACAAACATGTATTAAGATGTTATTTATTAGCTATGTAATTTTGGGCAGTCATTTAACTCTTTGTTTCTCAATCTATTCATCAATGACATTAGAAGG
Source organism: Gracilinanus agilis (assembly GCF_016433145.1). Taxonomy (NCBI): domain Eukaryota; kingdom Metazoa; phylum Chordata; class Mammalia; order Didelphimorphia; family Didelphidae; genus Gracilinanus; species Gracilinanus agilis. The sequence goes on from NW_025350152.1 coordinate 122, forward strand.
TAGAGCTAGATGGCTTCTAAAGCCTTTTCCAGCTCTAGACCTATGATCCTGTGGTCCCTATTATATACCAAGTATTAAAACTAGACCATGAGATTATAGAGCCAACTCACCTTTGGGAGAGAGAGAAAAGATATGTACAAATCACTATGATACAAAGGAGAGCTTAATAATTGCAAAAAAGAGATAGGGACAATGAGTTTTGAGAAATTGAAGGGGAGAAAAAGATCAATTCTGTCTAAGGGAAAGAAGTGTCAAGAATGGCTTAATGGAGATATTATCTGAGTTGAATGAGAAGAAAGGAAAGGATTTTATAGACTAGAAATGACAAATACACACCCAACTGGTGTATGCCACCATTAACAATTTTTTTAAACCCTTAATTTCCATCTTAGAATCAATACTGTGCATTGGTTCCAAGGCAGAGCAGTAAGGGCTGGGCAATGGGGGTTAAGTGACTTGCCTAGGGTCACCCAGCTGAGGCCAGATTTAAATCCAGGACCTCCCCTCTCTAGGCCTGATTATCCACTATGCCACCTAACTGCCATGCCCCTCCACCCCCACCAATAACTCACTTGAGTGCCACCTGAACCAAATTAAAATGGAAACTGGAAACTGGAAAATTTTTAATAAAATACAATAAAACACAAATAGCGTTACATTTTAAAACTAAGCCATTGTGCCTCTGCTGGGATCCTAATTGTATGTTATAGCCCCAATTCTATTTGAGTTTAACACCACTGATGTGGACTATCAGAATCATAGACTCTAGGAGTTGGTAGGGACCTCAGAAGCCATTTAATCATCACTAGAATCCTTTCTATAGCGTTCCTGTCAAATACTCATCCTGCCTGTGCATCTTTAAGGACAATAATGTATCAGGGGGATACATTATTTGTATTTGGAACCAAAAGAACCCATGTCCGAATTTTGATTCCACCATTCACCACCTGGATGATTTGGGGCAACGGACTTCAGTTTTTTTGTTTGTTAGCTTGCTTTTGTAGGACCTGTTTGGGAGGTTCAGATTCCCAGGAGGCACAGAAACAGGTGTTCAGGAAGAAAAATGCCAGAGGCTCTGCATGTGTGTATGTAACTATGGATGGTCCATGGCATATTTTAGGAGGGAAAAGGTAGAAGATGAAAGTTGCAGATTTGAATAAATGAATGGATTTTCTTCCTAAGAAAAGATATTTAGAGTGCTTTATTGCTCCCTGACATGCTTAGGTCCCCAGAGTTCATGTCCAAAGAAACTTGTAAGAACCAATGATTGCAAAGAAACTGCTGACAGCATGCAATATTGGAAACGCCATCTATTTGATTACGAATTTCAAGCATAGCCTGGTTGATTTGTGACTGCAGAACTGTGAACTCTATAAAAAAAAAAAAAAGAGGTATACAACACCTCACAGGCATGATCCCCTTCCTCTCTCCCCTCTGCTAGCTGCAGCCCCCGGGGGCAGGTCCTCATGAACCATCCCTCTTTTGTAGATAGGCAAAAAGTCCTTCCTGCTTCCAACAATCAGAAGAACCTTGGGCAGCTGCACTTTTTTTTTTAACCCTAAACTTCTGTGTATTGGCTCGTAGGTGGAAGAGTGGTAAGGGTGGGCAATGGTGGTCAAGTGACCCGCCAAGGGTCACATAGCTGGGAAGTGTCTGAGGCCGGCTTTGAACCTAGGACCTCCCGTCTCTAGGCTTGACTCTCAATCTACTGAGCTACCCAGCTGCACTTTTACGCCACTGCTCAGCCCCTCTTCCCCAACCCCATTCAATGTTCCATGCAATCTCCTTTTTTATGTTCTAACGCATTTGCCTTGGTGCACAAAAGTGCATTTAATAAAATGACATTAGCTTTGACTATATAGTCATGGCATCAGAGGTGGGGAAAGGCAGAATTAGTTTGAAGTAAATGGAGGAAACTCAGCCAGTGCCAGGTTGAGATGATGATAGTCCCTGGATCTGAAGTGATCAGGAGAGCAGTGCTAGATCTCCCCAAGGTGCAAGGACTCACTGCATTTTAAGCCAGCACAAGGTAATAAATGAGAGATAAGTAAAGCATAGAGAGAGTCCTTATAACCTAAAATGAACCCACTGAGGCAGAATAAGATGGCAGCTTGAGAATGGAAAGAGGAGTATATGGGGAGGAATGGACTCCTTCTAGATTCTTCTACCCCTAGCATTCAGTGCTTTTTGCTGCAAGTGAGCTCCTATTGCCTCATTATATTTATTTATGAAATAAAGTGTTGGACTAGATCACCTCCAATGAAGGGGAACTCAACACCTTCTGAGGCAGAGTCTGCCACTTTTGGACAGCTCTGATTATTAGGAAGAAAAAACAAATGGCAAACCTCTCCAGTATCTTTGCCAAGAAGATCCCAAATGAGATCTTCTGAGGCAGAGCCTAACACTTTTGGACAGCTCTAATTATTAGGACTGAAGAAGAAAATGGCAAACCTCTCCAGTATCTTTGCCAAGAAGACCCCAAATGAGATCATGGAACAGTCAGACACGACTGAACAACAACAATGAATTATTAGGAAATGTTTCCTTCTATCAAACCTAAATCTGCCTCTCCTCTTTCCATTCTCTGCCCCTCATTCTTTCCTCAGGCCCTTGGTTATGCACCCTTGTTCTACATGACAAATATTTGAAATCATATGCCTTCTGATTCTTCTCTTTTCCAAGCTAAACATTCCCCAGTTCCTTCTGCTGATTCTCACATAGCATGTTCTCCAGGCTTCTCACCGTTATGGTTGCTCTGCCCCAGAGATGATCTAATTTATCTAGAAGTTTCCTAAAGCATGGTTCCTGGACCAGAACACCACTACTCTATATGTGGTCTGACCCAGGCAGAGAGTGACCCAGGTAGACATTCACAGATGGAAACAGGGAAAGGCTGAGAACTGAGGGATAGAACTTAGGCGTGAGAAAAATAGAGAACAGGCTGAAAACAGGGGATGGAGGGTAACACAGTTTAATTGGAATGTAGACTGTATGAAGAGGATTAGCCTGAACTAAAGCTATAAAGAGATGTTAGAAGCACATTGTATAGGGCCTTAAATGATAGGATCAGGATTTCATATTTTATTTGGTAGGTTTTTGAGTAAACAAATGAGGTTCCCAGAACAGTACCATTATTCAAATGAAGGATGTGTTGAAGAGGAGAGAGGATGGAGGCGAGAATGCCAGTTGGCAGGTTATCATATTACTATAAAGGAAGTCCTGAACTAGTGAGCTTCACTAGTGGGTATGGGAAAGAGAGGAACAATAAGGGAAAGAGACTCACCATAAGAATGCAAGTGATAGGATGTAGCACCGAAGGATACAACCAGAATGACTAAGGTATGAACCTTTGTCAATTTTAGGATGGTGTTACTATCAATAGTAATAATGAAAGAATTAGGGAATAATTTGGGGCAAAGGTTCTGTTATGGTCATTTTGAATATAACATCCACTTGGCAATATCAAGGAGACAACTGGGGATACAGCTGAAGCTGAGGGAGAGGTTGAAAGCAGAGATATAGATGTTGGAGTCATTTGCATAGAGATAGGAACTAAAGCTGTGGCAGTGTGTTAAATGACAAAGGAAGAAAAGAGGGCCAGTTATGGAACTTTGGGGGGGGGGAACCCACAATTAAGAAGTTGTATTTTGGGGGTAGCTGGGTAGCTCAGTGGATTGAGAGCCAGGCCTAGAGACGGGAGGTCCTAGGTTCAAATCTGGCCTCAGACACTTCCCAGCTGTGTGACCCTGGGCAAGTCACTTGACCCCCATTGCCTACCCCTTACCACTCTTCTGCCTTGGAGCCAATACACAGTATTGACTCCAAGACAGAGAGGTAAGGGTTTAAAAAAAAAAAGGAGGCTGTATTTCAAGTTTTTCTTTCTTTCCTTTCTTCTTTCCTTTCCTTTTTTCTTTTCTTCCTCCCTTTCTTTTGTCTTCCTTTCTTTCTTTTTTCTTTCTTTCCTTCTTCCTTTCATTTTTCCTATCTTTCTTTCCTTTTGCCAAAGTCCTAAGAAGTCTCTTGGACATTACAGATTGTCCCCACTGAGTAAGAATTGGAACAGGTATAGACAGTACCCAATCCTCAGCTCTGGGATTTGGCTATGCAAACCTGCCTGTTCATTGACTAGAATGTCTGTCAAAGTGTGTGGAAGTCAAGAATTAGGGGAGATAGTATCTTGGGAAATCAGGGAAGGATTCTGAGGCACCTCTTGGCCTTGGCATCCTTGGGTTTCCTGTGTCACAGCAATTAATCTATCTCCTGGATCTCTAGCTTTTACCTCCTCCCTTCTACCCCTTTATCATAGAAATGCATACAGCTACAACAAGGTTTTCTAAAAAAGGAAGTCACTTTATTTAAACAAAGACCTCTAGCTGGGAGGGAGTATAGAGGCCTCTAAGTCCAACTGCCATAATTTGCAGATTAATTAATTGAGGTTTGGAAAAGTTAAGTGACTTGACTAAGGTCACCCAGAGAATATAAGGAACAGGATTTAAAACCCAGGTCCTCTTCATGCTTTCCACTGTACCACAGTATACTATCTAATATAGCATTGCTCATGAATATTTGTAAAAAGAACTCCATGAAATATTGCCCTTTAGGAGCTAACATCAGTTGTAGAAAATGAAGAGGCAAAGAAATTCTACACAAACCTGGGTAAACCTTTACAAATTAAATCAGTCTATACTTTGAGACTCAGGGACTTTATGTTTAAGTCGATTAGCAAGCATTAAGCATCTACTATGGGCCAAGCACTGTGCTAAGCCCTAGAGATAAAAAGAAATAAAAAAATTAAAAATTAAAAAAAAACCGAACCACAATCCCTGATCTCAAAGAGCTCACAATCGAATGAGGGAGACAACATGCAAAAAGGGTATATAGAGATATACACAAACATATACATATGTGATGTGAATGTATGTATATGTGTGTATCACAGGCATGTATTTACACCCTTGTATATATCATGTATCTATACATCATATAAAGATACACCTATGCATACACACATGCTTATATATCTCTACACATGTGGATGGCATGTGTATATCCACACATACATGTACACACACACCATGGGAGATTTGAGGAGGGGAGGAAAAGTGTGGAAAGCTGCTGTAGTGAGTGGGATAGAATATATCTCAAGAAGGTATAAAAGGATTGTGTTGTCACAATAAAGGTCTAGTTGAGATTATGGAACATAAATTTGCAGTGAGCCAGGTGGCACAGTTTGGTGGTTTTCCCCAACTATATTCAGTCGCATGTGAGTTGGAGCAAATACAGCAGATGGCTAGAGTAATCTGAGGCTAGACTTGGCAGGACACAGCTTTCAATTAGATAAGGGATTCTAGAGAAGAGAACAGTGTAGAGTTGAATTAGTTCAACAAGGGGTCAAGATGGGTAAAGTAGAGGAGTGTAGCCAGTGAATGAGTGATGGTTTGGGAAAGAGCTGGGATGGTGGAAAGCCTGAAAATCTCAAGAAGGAAGAAAACACAGGTTTATGTTTTACAAGCAAAAGGAAGGACAGAATAACAACAGATCATGATAGGATAAGAGAATTTCAGTATTCACAAACATGGAAGTAGACTTTTATTGATTTTATAGATTTTTTATAATATCTTTTGTTATTTCATTTAACTTTTTCCCTAACATTTTCCTCTTGCTTGGGGAGAGAAGAAGAAAAAAGAGGGAAGAAGAGGAGAAGAGAGGGGAAGAAAGAAAGGAAGGAAGGAAGGAAGGAAGGAAGGAAGGAAGGAAGGAAGGAAGAAAGAAAGAAAGGGAGGGAGGGAGG
>NW_025350153.1:0-9836 GCF_016433145.1 Gracilinanus agilis
ACAAAGGCACATTTAAGAAGCTGAACCCAGGTGTGGATTCTAGACCAGTTTGGGTACTTCCCCCTACATCAGGCCATACTTGAAAGCTATCCTATAAGGCCAAACTGATGAAATAAGCAGAAGGAAAGCAGACCTGGGAGGAAGAACATAAAAGCAATATGGTCATGAAAGGCAGGGGGAGAGAAGGCAGAATATCTTAAAGCATAATGACTTTCACAGAAAGGCAACCTGCTGTGTGAGGGAGAAGCCTCAGGAAAAGATCATGGGACTTAGCAGCAGCTGTCTACCTTTGGAGATTTGGCCTCAGTTTCCCTCTGCTGAGATAAAAAGAGAATTTTGAACTAAAAGGATTCCAACTCTAAATCTCTGATCCAAAGATCTGGCAGTGAGTTCCCCTGGGATCTCCCCCTTCCTACCCCAAAACCCATCACCCAAAGGCTAAGTGACTTGGGGGAAGTTGCTTAACTTTCTCTGGGGTCCCAGTTTCCACATCTTTTCTGGATGAGGATAATAATTCTTACACTCTCCACCTCCTGGGTCTGTATGTGCTTTGTAAATAACCAGATATCTCATTTCATAAATACCACCATGATTAAAGAGAATTGGGAGTTTTTCATTCCTTCTAGTACGGAAGGAAAAAACAAAGTAACAGAAATAACACTGTACAGAGATGGCAACAAAAATACATCCTGGATACAAATTAGTATCTGGTCAACACCATAACCATCCACAAAGGCATTTCTCGCCATTTCCCGAGAGTACTTTTTTAACCTTCCTAACCTCTGAAAAAACTTCTCAAATGCCCCCCCCATCATATATTATCCAACTAGTCACTAGCTACTGTTCAAGAAATTCCTAAGGCCAGCCATGTATCCATTCTCCCCCCCCCCCAAAAAAAATCCCACCTGTAAAAAAATTGGCATCCTTATTGTCCCCAAATTTCACCCTCCAGGCTGCCTAGTTCCTAGAGTTCCTAACGTTGTTAGTATCTTGTGTTTGCTTTTAAAGCGAGAAGAGGGCACGAAACAGGTCTTAAAATTTGTTTCTAATTATTGTGCAAACTAGGAAAAAAAATGAACCCAGCAAGCGCCTAGACCTAAGAACCAAATTCAGGGGAACGTATCAGTCTCGGCTCCTGGTTGTTCTGTAGCTACTAAAAGTAAAGGTTTTTTAATTTCCTCCAACAAAGTATTCACTTCTATAGATCTATAATAAAAATGATGATGATGATGATGCTAGCATTTCCATAGTACTTTGAGGTTTGCCAAGCACCTGAGTACACATACATGTATAATATATATCAGCTTGTTTATTGTCTGGGGGAGGGAGTGAGAGGAGGGAGAGAATTTGAAACTGGAAACTTGAAAAAAATGACTATTACAAAGTTGTTTTTACATGTAATATTACTTTAACAAGCTAAGTGCTTTTTTATCTTTTTTTAAATTTTTTATCGCATTTTATCAGTATCACAAGGCTCGCCACTCACTAGTCCGACCTCCCCATTTTACAGATGAGGACCACTGAGGTCAAGAGAAGCCAAGGGAGGAGAGAAAGACTCAGCTAAGCTTTTATTTAAACAAACTTTTATGGCCTGCAAATCCCTTTCTATGTTACCTCATTGGATCGCCACAACAACTCTATCATCCCCATTTTTACATATAAGGAAACCGGGGCTAGCAGTTAAGCTCCTTATCCAGGGTCACACAGTTAAGCGAATGTCAGAAACAGTAGTGGAACTTGAGTATTCCTGACCACCGCATGGCCTAGTTAGCTGTCTGCCCAGTGAAGACAGTACAGGATTTAAAGGCAGCAGGACCTGGGTTTGAATCCTGCTCCCCCAAAGTGTCACTAAATTAGGGATACAAAGAGAGGCCAAAAACAAACCCAGTAACTCAGTGGCTGCCCCCAAGGAGCACACATTCTAATAAAGTGATCCCCATTTAATTAAGGCTCAATTAGCTCCTTATCTGTTAAATGGGGGGTAATCAGAACTGTGGGGCCCACCTCAGGAAGTTGTGCCCAGATTCAAAGGAAATGAGATATAAAAAGAACACATTTTACAAACCTTATGTAAAGTCAGCTATCATTGCTATTTTTTTTTATCATCCAAGGGGGTTTTAATGGATTGGCAATAAGCCTATTTACATTTCAAACTAGGACCCTGAAGGAACAGGAACTAGTTGCACCAAGTTCAGAATCCTGGAGGCCCAGTGGGTGGGGTGCGGGGCTATCCCAGCCCCTTCCCCAAAGCTTCCCGGGCCCAGACCTCCCAGGACTCCAGGCTCCAATGAGCTCGTAGGAGCCAGATGCCGATGTTTGGTTTTCGATAAACGGAAAACAACAAAACTTTAGGGAGTAAGAAAGGAGGTGGCAACAGTTGGGAAAAGAAGCCGTTTTGTTTGCCAAAGGAAAAGTGGGCCACGCTACGAATTGGGTATTTCATCATTTTCTCCCGGACACAGAGAAGAAAGAAAGGCGCAAGAATCCAGGGCATGGGTGAGTGGCCCCACCGTCTATCCCGGGATGACTGCAGAGATCGCTCCTCAATCCGCGGGAGGAAAGGCAGCCCCCACATCCCCCACTGGAAATGGGCTTTGGCCACGTCTCCAAGACGTCCAAGACGGCTGAGCTCGTGGTCCCGACGCTTCCCAAAGGTTAGAGAGCTTTTCCTCCCTAACCATCATTTCTCAAGCAGCCAAGGGGCTTGGGGAGACAAAGACGAAAAGCAAAGTCTCTGCCCTCAAGAAGCTTACTTTCTATCAGAAACCACAGGAGAAGAACTACAGAGAGGCGAAGTACAAGGTAAATGAAACAGGGGAGGGGGCGGCCAATGGCAGCTAGCTTCCTGCAGAAGGAGGCAATTCCGAGGTTTGCTGGAAAGGCACAGGGCACAGGTGAGGTGAGAGAGCAAGGATCCTTTCGGGGAGCCTACCCGCCCCCCCACCTCCACCATAGCCAAGACTGCCTGCCCACCTCCCCTCCAGGACAACAAAAGGAAGTCCCCTCTAATTAACCTGGGGAAAATGGTTACAATCAGGTAGTTGTTTGTTTTCTCTCTCTAACATTTTCCAGTCCAAAGTGAGAAACTATGTTTCAAAAAATGATGCCTCAACCGGAATCCCCCCACCAAAAAAAAAAGCAAAAACTCGATTAAGGTTTCATAACAACGTAGCAATCTTTCACTTTGTATAATCAAGGGTAGAAGCGCCTTCTAAACCCCTCCGGACTCACCATCGCACTTGGCAAAGCCCAGATGAGTTATAGTATCTGCCAGACTCAAGGTCTCTCCATCCTAACTAGAATGGAAAGTGTAGGACCAAATCCGTTCCAAACTGGGATCTTAAGAACTACCATGATGGAAACACTGTTAGGAAGGGATTTGCACTTTCACTAAGAGAAGGCAAGTGCCATTTATCCTCTTTAGGACTCATTGGTTTTTTAGCAATCCTGCCACCTGAGAGACATGCAGTAGAGTCTCACTCTTTAATCAGAGAGAGGATGTGGGTTCAAATCTCAGTTCTACAACTAACAACTTGCATGACTTTGGACAAGTTTACCTGAATCTCAAGGCCTCTGTTTCCTCATCTGTAAAATGAGGGAGCAGGATCATTAGACAGTATGAGATTCAATCCAGCTCTAAATCTCTATGACCTCACAGTCAAAGGAGTGAAGGCATCTAATTTCCTTTTAAATTGACTTTCCTTATAGCTTTTCTTGCATTTTGAATGCAATATTTTAAACACGAACACATACAGTGTTGACGAACTACACAAATGTTTACTTTCAATGGCATCTCCCCTAAGTGAACTGGTGTAGCAAAAAATGTCTTTAAGCTCTGTCTTTAATCAGAAGCAGAAAAAGAGTTTTGCTCAAGACTCCAGCCCCCGCACCATTTTAGAGAGCTCATCACATCTGCACCTGGCATATTTGAGTAAAAAGCTTTTGCTGCTCAGAGAGCTCAGCGCTGAAGCTTATGGCCAGAGATAATGTTCTAATGTGAATCAGACTTAAGAGTTATTAAATAGCTTTTGAAGTCCTCCTATCAAGCAGCTTCAAAGTGAGTGCTAGAAAGAAGAGCTTTCAGTCCAATTATTCAACAGGCTGAGCAGTTCAGCTGCTCTCAAAGTTCTGAGAAGTCTGGCCACTGGCTCCCTGCCCAGGGTCATTGATTCATTTGGCTGTAGGGTCCTGCCAACCTGTATAATGGAAAAGTATAGGAATGTGTGTCCTCACACACACACCATGTTCACTCATTCCCTCCATACAAGTTCTTATCATCATCATTATTGCTACTCATCTAGTTCTCATCTTTTACAATACAGTTCAGTGTCCTGGGGAATGAATTGCTATCTGGCTGTTATTCTTTTTTATTTGACGAGCTGTAGACACAGGTGGACAAAATTACATTTTGGTAGCTGGGAGATATTTAGGCTTACTGAAAGCCATCACCAGGACAATCTCCATAGCAGGTAGAAAGTTAAAGATTATATATATACCTCAAGCTCTTCCCACATGATTCTGATGATTGCTGCTAGGTCTTTATATTCTATAAGCCTTTCATTCCATTTATCAGATATGATAGCCTCTAATTAATGCCAATCAATTAGCATGAATTAAGCACTTATGTACAAGGTACTTGTTACTACTGCTGCTGCACTGTTAATAATATTAGCTACAGTTTGCTATCTAGGGGCAGCTACGTTGGAGCCTTTTTTGGATTCAAGAAGACTCCCCCGCTTCCTTAGTTCAAATCCAGCCTCAGCCACTTACTAGTTATATGACTTTGGGCAAGTCACTTAACCTGTTTACCTCAATTTTCTCATCCATGAAATGACCTAGAGAAGGAAATGGCAGACCACTCCAGTATCTTAGCTTTGAGCTGGAGAAGAAAATGGCAAACCACTCCAGTATCTTTGCCCAGAAAACCCTTAATAAGGTCCTCTAGAGTCCGACATGCCTGTAAAATGACAACAAATTTGTTCTTATCAGAGGCAGAATACCATGATGTCTAAAGAGATAGTCCAAGTCAGAAAATCCTGAGTTCAAGTCAAGTAAGTATGTGAGAAGTTTTCAGACAGATGAAAATCACAAGATGTAGAGAATTATAGTCAATAGCACATTTCTATTAACTTATTTTTCTTTCCCAGACAGACCTCAGTGTTTATAATAAATATTTTTTCACTCATTCATTCATTCAAGGTTCCCTCTGGAAAGGTAGTCTCCACTGAAAGGAATGCCATTAGAGAAGGGGCAGCAACATTTTTGGAAATTATAAGAAAAACCATAAAGATATTATTACTAACAGGTGAGATTTATAGAACTCTCAGAGGAGGGGGAAAATCTGTAGATACATCTCTCATTTGAGCTTCACAAGAGCTTTTCACTCTGAAACAAAGTATGTCAGAAGTGGGTCTGGAGATCAGACTGAAGGCCAGCTCTTCATTCAGACAGTCAGTCACCTATTTTGGTTTATTAAATAGTTATATATTACAATTATACATTTTTGTTATTTAAACTCTAAATGTCACAAAATTATGTTTTTTTTCTAAAAGTGACACACCACCTGAGTTATGCTTAGTTTTTTGGTGAATTTTGACACACCAAGCTCAAAATGCTGCCCATCACTGTCCTAACCCCTAAGAGTCCAGCATGGTTAAAAAGGTCATAGTCAGTTCCCTCTGGCAATACCAAAAACCTATTTACATAGTTTTTATTATACCAATTCACATACACCTTCTTTGGAGATCTCATTTTTCTATAATTGAGGCAATTTTTGTTCCCATAATCCAGTCATTCAGGGACTTTGGGAGTTCAATCTACAAATTTGTAAACTGAGACCCAGACAGGTTCCAATTACTGGCCCAAAGTCAGATGGGCATTAAATGCCTCAATCCAGACTTGAACTGAGTCCTTCTGACTCTGGATCCTTCTGAATCTTTCCCCAGGGCCAAATTCACCCTCCCAAAAGCATGAAATGCAGTGTTTGCCCAAACCCAAGGATCCAGGAGAACCCAGCTATTTCTAATCTGTTTGCTTGAGCTGCTGTAAAACAAATTCAGAGCTGATAAATCAGCTCTGAGCATCTTCAAATACAAGGGCTATCGAGGGTATGAAGTCAGTCCATTGGAGATATTTTTATGACATTACAGAAAAGCTCTCTGATCTGCTTAGAACAACCAATAAATAGCAGGCAATTCTACTGTTTAATGAATCCCTACCTAAAACTGGTGCTGTCCAAATAGCACAAAGAGCAAGGTTTGTAAAACAATCAAGGGATTCCAAGTCCTAAACACACCAGAATGTCGCCCACTTTAAATAATAATCTTTGACAATTTCCATAATCCAGATTCCAGACCCAGATATAATATTAGACCATACACTGAAAGCTTGATTGCCAGAAAATGGTTTTAAAAATTACTTCAGAATGTCTCTCCCTCTCTCTGAAGGACAGAAAAGCCCTGTCCTGGTTTTAGAATCAAAAGACTTCAGCTTAACGACCCAAATAAATTCCTCACTAAGTGAGGGGACATCTGGGAAGAGAGACGGTAGGCTTGTATGGAAGTGTCATACCAATAGGAGCTATGGTTGATATCTGATGTGTGGGAAATTCCCTTCACCAAGTATGATAGCCATCATCTATAATTTAGTAGATAAGGGCTAAGTGTCAGTGGTTCAGAAATTGGCAGATAATAAAATTTAGAGGCAGAAGGGAGCTCAGAGGCTAATCTAACCTGCAATCTACAATGAGAAAACTGAGATCCAGAAAGGTTGAATTGTTGCCCAAGGGCACATCGCACAGGTAGTCTATAATAGAGAGCCATATTTTGAAGCCAGGGATTCTACAAAACCAGTTTGCAAAGCTCCAGGCTGGCCCACGATCACACAGGTGTTTAAAAAAAAAAAAGTCACAAGGCATCAACTAGAACCCAGATCTTCTATTTCAGATTCTCAACTCCAGAATGTGGCTTCCATATGGCCATACTGTCCTTAGCTAAAGGTGAGGACTCACCTTTAAGGAGAAAGGTCAGCATATGTGCCACCATTTATAGCCAAGAGAGTTGCCTGGGGCACTCAAGAGAGTGGTCAGGTTCAGTGAACATCATAGATAAGACTTGAAAAAGCTCTTGGTCAGTCCCCAATCCCTACCCCATACCACCAGACATTAGATACTGAGACTTAAAAAAAAATATATTAACAGATACCTGTGTCTTGAATGATACCTCTGAGCTACTGGACATGATAATTATAGTTTATTCTAAAATTAAATGGACAAGGCCTGACATATTAGGTCTTTTTGGTCACATGAATTTTTTTTTTAAGCTAATATCTTCCTAACCAAAGATCAGTCAAACCGGTATTCTCATTCTATACCTAATCGTCAAACTAAGTTACTATCAATTCTACACACTCTTTGTTTCATTAAAAAAAAATCATTTTCAATCTGGCCTCAGACATTTCCTCGCTGTATGACCATGGTCAAGTCATTTAACCTCAATTGCTCAGCCATTGTAGCTCTGTGTTAGAACAGATTCTAAGACAGAAGGCAAGGTTTTTTAAAAAATCCTTTGTTAAAAAATCTAATAACTACTGCATGCCCTGTTTCCCCCAGGTAGTTGGAAAGATATTTGAAATCAAAGGACTTGTGTTTAGATCTGGTATTTTTCTATTTGTGTGATCTTAGGCAAATCACTTGTCTCTCGGTCTCAGTTTCCCGATCTGTCCCTTCCAGCTCTCAGTCTATAAGAGATCTCTTATTCTTTTGACTTTCAGGCTCCTGCCTGGACCTCCTGTGCCCTGAATTATTACTCATCTATTTGGCTGAGTGTATTCTTCTCTCTCACTCCAAGAGGTCCAGGGTCTTACACAGGCAGTGATTAATATATGTTAGCTGGGCTGGCCAGGATCTGGCCAAAGGGACCAAACTGAGCCAAAGATTCAAGTCATTTACTGGATGGATGGCTCCTCCCAAAGCTTAACTCCTCACTCCCTACCTGTGTGTTGAAAACAAGACAAATAACAACAAATGGTTTTCAAAATCTATTATTTAGCTGCCTTATATATAGATACATATTTAGAGGAAGTAAGAAGGTCCCAATTTGAAAGTCATTTTGACAACCATAAAGGGGAACAGGAACCAAAATGGGGGGGGGGGGACAAGCATAGTTAAGTCCAACCTTTGCAGTTTCCACAATTCCTTTCCTATCCTCTGTCACTTTAAAAAAAAAAAAAAAGCACGTTATTTTTAAAAGGCTACAATAAGATCCTGGAACTGTTTTGACTCTAACACTTAATAGTTGGGCATTAAATAACATATCATGTATATAATATATAATTATAAAATAGCACATAACTTTTGTGCCTCAGTTCCCTCCTCTGTAAAATGAGAATATTTTGCCCTATCCACCTCAAAGGGTTTTTGTAAACTCTTAAATGTTGGCTAGGATTTGTTAAAATGAAGAAAGATCATTTACATAATCATCTCCTCCGCAGAATTCACAGAGCCAATAATTCAAGTCTGTCCTGGGAATACTAAGAGAGTACTCCCCAGACTCAGGATCAAACTTCTTTAGACTTAACTGAGTGTTCCACTTTAGACTTCCAGGTCACCTCTAGGAACACACTTTTTATTCCCTGCCACAATAGCCAAGCCCAAGAGGTGAAGATTTTTACCTCCGGTCGATGGAAGTTAAAACTCTGTATCTTTTTTTTTTTTAAAGTTTTTCTTTCTTTCTTTCTTTCTTGGAGTTTCTGGCATGGAGTTCAAACCGTCAGGCAGAAGCTACTCGATAAATGAACGTTTGAGTGGATTGGAATTTCTATTAGCACTTCTTTTTATATTCAAGAAAAAGTTTCAATCCATTCCCAGAGAGAATGGGTTGACCACAAATTAGCCATTCTAAAGTAGAGGACAGCTAATTGCACCAGTTTATCCAAGGGCTGAACCATTCAGAGAATAGAGGCAACTATAGAAATGCCAAGTACTGGTGATTAGGGCATCTGCATTCAACTCCAGATGATGGAAGATTTTTTTTTTTAAATTTTGTTAAAGCTAAACTAAGCCTCAGCTCCCATTCTCATGGACCTCCCCCACCTTTTTACAGCTATACCCCCTTAAGTTTCAAACGGCCTGGATGGAGATCATTAACAGGGGTCACGAAGCAGCCAGCCTTCTCTCAATACGCTCCCCGCAGGGACAGGGTACCATCCAGAAGTGAGCAGAGACAACTTTCTTTGCGGGACAACAGCCTTAAATTAGCAGAGTCACAGCTGTCCGAGACCCAAGAGGGGAGAGACCCACCTTAGGGTGGAGGGTTCAGGATTCTTCATCACCTGAGGTCGTTTGGGGGCAGCCGTGGAGAGCGGCCGTTGGCTGTCCCTGGGTACGCAACCCCCCGCCCCAAATCCGGGCGCCCACTTACACTAATCCAAAGAGACGCAGACAAGGCTCTAACAAAAATTGGGGGGTGAAGGGGGAAGAGTAGGGTGACCATGACTTATTATCCATTCGCAGCACTAGCAAGGTAGGGTCACTGATCCCTAGTCAGGCGGGCAGACAAACGCACGCACCCACGTTCGCACCCCCCATGGGTCCCACCCTCACGGCCCCAGCAGGGAGGAAGGGGACACTTACAGCGTGACGGTCCAGGCGGGGATGTCCCGGGGCAGTGCGGCCAGCCCCAGCCCGCTGCAGTCTAGCAGGGCCCCGGTGCAAGTGCAGTTGGAGGCGCAGGGCGCGCCGGGCCCCGGGGCGGCAGCGAGTAGCAGCAGCCGCAAGCCGAGGGCCAGCAGCAGGCGAGGGAGCGGCCACCGCGGGGCCCCGGGGCCTCCCCAGCTGC
>NW_025350154.1:0-3199 GCF_016433145.1 Gracilinanus agilis
ATATATATATATATATATATATATAAAGTTTTAGCAAAACCAAGGAACACACCAATTGAATTTGAGAGTATGGTCATTCTTTCACATCCATAGTTGTTCATCTCTGTTAGAAGGGAGGTACATTTTCTTATCTCTTCTCCTGAGCCAAGGTGGGTCATTAAAATTGCAGAGTTTTTAGGATGCTATTTGCATTGCTGTAATCATTTTATATGCTTCCCATGTTTCTCTATTCTCCATAGTCCTCATTTCTTGGGGCTGAATTCTCTCATTAGCTTGTTGAATCTATCCCACTGGAAATTTTCTGGTTCCTCTTAGATCTACAAATCACTTGGACCTAAGTGGTAAAGACCAAAAGCAATTGAAATAAAAGAGTGAGTATGGAGGCAACTAGGTGGCTCAGTGGATTGACAGTCCTAGAAACAGGAGGTCTTGGGTTCAATTCTGGCCTCAGACACTTTCTAGCTGTGTGACCCCATTGCTTATCCCTTACTGCTCTTCTGACTTGGAACCAATATCCAATATTGAGTCTAAACAGAAGGTAAAGGTTTAGGGTTTTTTGAGTGAGTATAAAGCCTTGAGAAATGGGAGATTGTTATGTCATCTATTGAACTTTCTAGGAAAGATGAGGACAATTGTTTGTGGGGCAAGAAGCTTGACTTGGGAACTAGATGATCATACTCTGTTTTGGAGGACTCTTGGTGGCAACAAGCCAAGATTAAAAGATATCGAGCAGAAGTCATTATGATTCACCAATTAACCTCTTCACCTCTCACTATTTTAAAAAATATTTCATTTTTTCCCTGTTACATATAAAGATAATTTTAATATTAATTTAAATTTTGAGTTCCAAATTCTCTCCCTTCTTCTGACCCTCCCTCCTTTTCTTCTTCCCTGCCCATCCTCCTCCCTAAGATGGCAAGCAAGCTGATATACTACATGTGTAATCATGTAAAACGTTTTTCCATATTAATCTTTTTATCCCACCAACTATTGCTACCAGACATCACTACCATCACCAATTTCCCTTCAAGATATTCCCTCTAACTCAGAGTTCTTTTCCCCATTTCACAGATGAGACAATTGAGGCTCCGAAGAGTTAAGTGACTTGCCCAATTCAGACCAACTTTTTGGCAAAAAAAAAAAAAAAAGGCTAGGAAATTTGATCTGGTTGGATCCATACCCCAAAATGAATCTCCATTACACTCTCCCCAACAAGTGATCATCTGGCCTTTACTTGAAGACCATCAATGAGAAGGAATCCATTATCTTCCAAGACAGGTCAATCTAGTAAACATGTCAAACTAAGATATTGCACAGGTCTATCATCCCTACCTGCTTAATAGTAATAGGGTTTTGGTTTTTTTGTAAACCTATTTCTTGCCCTCAAAATAGGGATCCTCCAACTCTTTGATTCTGATTCATGGGGATATTTCTTTTTGTTTTCACTCAAATGTGGAGACGTTGGAGTTCATCTCGCCTTTAAAGACTTCTCTAATTCTAGTCCTTGAATTCGGAGATGAAACAAACTGGCACCATTACACTGTCGGTCTAAAAAACTATCATTAACTGACAAAATGGGCATCTTGAAGGATTGTAGGTGCATTTTTTTCAAATATAGTCAGGTAAGAAATTCATCCTATTTTGACAAAATCCATATTTCACTTTCTTGTCTTCAACCTGTGTTTTCCTGGCTAAAATGTTTGAAAACCAACTGTCTCTGAAAGCAAAATGTATGCTTGTTACACGATGGCTTAGACAAAGAGGAAAGAACATTGGGTTTAGCCTTGAAAGAGCCAAGTTCAAAGTATGCATCTGAACCTCTGTGGATTTTGGAACCTTAGGCAAATTATTTCACATGGTAAGGTCCCAATATTTCCATCTAGTTAACAAAAAATTTTGCTCTTTTTTGTTTAATATCACCTTTATTTCCCAATACATCTTTCCCTCCTCTCCCACTCAAAAAGCCAATCCTTCGAATAAAAAAGAGGCAGAAAAAAATAGTTCAGCAAAACTAGTTCATACAATGACTCAGTTTGGCAGTATATGCAGTATTCAACACGGGGGATATCATACTCAAATGGGAAAAGGGAACCACTGAACTGTATATAAGGATCCCTATGGGCCACCAATTGACTTGGGAAACCACACATGCCTAATATATTTCTCTTCTTATTAATATACCAACATATTAGAATCAAATCAAAAATTAGAATCAAATAAAATCAAATAAGAACTATACTTTAGTCGGGTTTGGGCCACACATAAGAGTGCCATGGGCCTATTTGCAGTGTTTTTAATATCTCTGTGCACCCATAGTCTCCTACCTCTGCAAAGAAGGGAAATAATTTCTCCTACGGTATGACTTTTTTCCTCTTTCAGTTGTTTTTTTTTTTTAAGTACACATTAAATTGAACAACAGTCATAACAACATTGTCCAATATATCCATTTCTCAACTTTCTATTTTCTTTGAATTATTTTTTACTTCATGAATATCTTTTTCTTTTCTTTATTTTTTTGCATCCTTATCACTAGTCACTAACTCCCTCTCAACCCCAAAAGAATTCTTCCTTTTTAATCAATTATAATAGCGAACCTTTATCTAATCCTTAAGGTTTGCAAAGTCCTTTATATATATTATCCACAACAAACCTATAAGGTGAGTGCTGGTGTTAATCTCATTTTACAGATGAGGAAACAGTCTGAGAGAAGTTAATTGACTTGACCAAGGTCACCCAGCTAGTTCATTTGTCTCAAGTAGGTCTTGAGTTTAGCTCTTTCTGGTTCTAAGGCCCAGTTCTAGTAATTTCGTAAATTCAGTCAATGAAAACAAGTCAATGCGATGGCTAGATCTAAAAATGCATGCGTCTTTTTCCGTCTCTAAATCTGTGGCCTCTCTGCCAAGAGAAGGATGCCCCATCATTGGTCTTCTCAAACCAGGATTGAGATATGATCTGCTCTTTTATTTATATATATACATATATATGTTATTAATAATAAATATGTTTATTATATTATAATAAAATAAACAATAATGATTCATGTGTTATAAATAAATATTTAAATGTTGAATATCCATATATTAAATATATTTATTTCTACATAACTCATATTTTGTTTATTTATTTGTGTGTGCAAGCATGCATACATACATACATATATGCGTGTTTATATGTATATATGTATATATTTTTTTATTTA
>NW_025350155.1:0-6567 GCF_016433145.1 Gracilinanus agilis
GAAGGAAGGAAGGAAGGAAGGAAGGAAGGAAAGAAGGACTCGACAATCGATTGCCCATAATGCTTATTCAAGTGCTCAAAGGCTGGATTAATACAAGGATAAAGTGTTTATTTCTTGATCCAACAGACTGTGCTTGCTAAATCCCACCTTACCCTCTACAAAACAATTTGGATTTACTTCAAAAGCAACTTTTTGGGGGAGCGTCGTGTTAAAGATACAGACTAGTTTAAAACACCTTTCTGTTTAAAGGTATTGAGAGCATAACTTACTTGAATATCCCTTTGACTTTATACACCCTCCCTCCCCTTCTGAGACTGGATATAAACTGAGCACAACTGAAGGTACTCAGGAAGTACTATCTTCCCCAGAACATTATCTAAGGGGCAGTGTTTCAAGATAAAAGTTTTTCTAGTCTCTGGACAGAATGGAGCTAGACAGAATTTTATCCTAGAGCTACAACTAGCATAGCGAAATGGGGAAACGAAGTCTTAGGGAGAGGAGTAGCAGTAGCAATCCTAAAGTTAAGAGTGGTTTGTAGTAACCAATGGTTTTGCCTCCGGGAAGGCAGAGCTTCCATTTTCCTAACTAGGGTCTGCTGAAGATTTTTCTCGTTTCCTAGCAAACACTCCCGGCCTCAGCCACCTGTGGAGCAACTAAGGCAGAGGCCAGAGAGCCAAACCAACCCCTCAACAAGACAGCCTGAGCCTCTCCGCCCAGCCCCAACAAACATAAGATACTCACTGGGACCCAGGCTGACAGCTCCCTCCGGTAGGGAAACAACCGGTCTCCTTTCACGGGCATGTTGAATTTCGGGGGGAAGGAACGAGGTAATCCTCGTCCCCCCCGCCACCTCAACTCCCCTTTTAGCAGGGTGTCTCAGCACTAATGCAAAGCGTCCGCTCTTCTTTTTGGTCTCCGACTTAATATTCTGCACCACCAACGAGTGAGCTCCAACCCTCTAAAAAACTGAGATTTCCAAGTACGCGGGGATCCACCCCAGGCCCCTCCTCCCACCACAGTGTTAACCCCAAGGAACCCACAAGGCAACTAACTCCGAAACATTCCTTCGGCAGAGTTCCCGGGCAACATTCTAATGGACTGCTACCATCTGCTGGAAAGGGGAGGAGAATGACTAATGAATCACAAGATTCACCAGGTGTGAGTCAAGTAGGACTCTGCATCTGTCTATTGGGTAACACTTAACTCTGCAGAAGAGGAACGGGCTTGGCGGGGGAGAAAGCCTGGAAAGAGTGAAGTAATACGAATGCTGATCTTTCCCTTTCTCCCCCTTTCGGAGTTTTGTTGGTTCGTTCCTAGGGGGAAACTCGGAGCTAAGAGATCTCATTTAGAAAAGCTAGTGCAAACCGAGAAGATAAGCAGGAAGACTGGCTGGCTCCCAAGCCAGGTCATTGTTCTGCTGGCTTTAAACTGGAAGGGGTTAAGCCAAAGTCCAAGAGATAAGAGCAGGGAAGTAAATTTGGAAAGTATATTTCAGAAAATGATGCGGCCACTTTCTTCAGTGAGAGAAGTAATAGAAAACAAAAAAGAATAACAATTATTTATTATCACCGAATAGCTATTTTGACTCTAAAAGACGGGATCATTTCATAACATTCTTTTATCTTCTCAAAGAAATCAGTCTTATCACATACTCCAAAATATAGCCTTAAATTTGAAAAAATTCTGTAGTAGAAACTGATATTATATGAAAACAAATGCATTTATACCTAAACTTTGATGTTTGTAAAACATAAAGTACCAAAATAGTAACTATAAATTTTTGTACTCTCAGCAGGTTCTACCATGCTGTTTTTTCAACTGCCATCATTCTTTTTGTCTTCCCACCAACACAAAATCCCACAAAAAAAGTTCTATCATCCTTCAAAAGGCTGTAGTTGGTCACCAATGATTAGCTCAGCCACTATGGATGGTTCATAAATGTTTGTGGAATGAATGGATGATTCTTACATTTTTGAATTTGATAACATCTTAAACCAATCAAGGTAGCCTTAGTCTTCACTGTGACATCACTACTATGAGTCTTTTTTTTTTTTTTTTTTTTTTTAATTTTAAACCCTTAACTTCTGTGTATTGACTTATAGGTGGAAGATCGGTAAGGGTAGGCAATGGGGGTCAAGTGACTTCCCCAGGGTCACACAGCTGGGAAGTGTCTGAGGTCAGATTTGAACCTAGGACCTCCTGTCTCTAGGCCTGGCTCTCAATCCACTGAGCTACCCAGCTGCCCGTACTATGAGTCTTTTTAAAAGAACTTTTGTCAGGATCTAACAACTGATTAATTATGACTAACCCTTAATCTAGGTGTAAATGTTGAATTAATATCTAAGATAATAACTGTGTAGAAAAAGAAATGTCTGGCCCACCTTATTTGCTATCCCTCCATTCTCTAATTGGGAGCTAAAAATTCAAAGTAGGCTTTCAAGGAAAAGGTAAAAGTGAAATTTTCCTCATCTGACAAGATACAGATGTTGGGCTTTCTCTGAGAAGTTGCTTCATTTCCTGCCGAATCCAAACATGTTTGGCAGTTTAGGAAGAAAAACAAGTCCAACAGACTCCTCTTCTGAAGTGTTACTCTAGTCTCCTCTTAAATAACAGAGTCCACACCCAAGAATAAAATTTATGTCTTTCAAGGTAACACAGACTTTTTAAATTGGAAATTTTGGTTTCCAAATTAAATTCCAAAATTTAATTTCTGACATGGTATCATTCTACCAAAACCAGGTGCCTTTCTAAAACCTCACATTTCCCAATCCAGGTGGTAGTAATAGGAGTGACAGACTATTTGAATAAACTAGTAGTTGAGAGTTCATACCACAGAATCTGAAGGGAAAGAAAGACTACAGAATATTGTCATCATCTCTATGTTTCTGTCCTTACAATAGACAGATATTTCTGTTAAATTCCTGTCACCTTTTCATTATACATTATATTACTGTACGTAGAACATCTGATTTGAAACTATAAAGAATCTTGGAGATTATCTAGTTCTCTCCCTTCATTTTACAGATGAGAAAACTGATAACCAGTGATATGTACCAATTTTTCTAGAATCACACAAGTAGTAAGTAGCAAAGTCCTAGACATGACCCCAGACCCAATGACTCCAAATCCAATATTCTTTCTACTACATCAAATAGTATTTTCTAAAGGAAATTCCTCAACAATTCTGACTTTTTAAAGGAACTAAGCTTCTCTTTTTCATTACATTTTGGTAAGCCAGTCAATAAACATTTAAGATATGGGAAAACTAGGACACTAATAACCTGTTGGTGGAGTTGTGAACCAATTCAACCATTCTGGAGAGCAATTTGGAACTATGCCCAAAGGGCTTTAAAACTGTGCTTTGACCCATCAATACCACTACTAAGTGTGTATCCCAAGGAGAATTTTTAAAAAAGGAAAAAGACATATATGTGAAAATATTTACACCAACTCTTTTTGTAGTGCCAAAGAACTGGAGATAATGGGGATACCCATCAACTGAAGAATGGCCAAACAAGTTGTGGTATATGATTATGATGGAATACTATTGTGCTATAAGCAATGAAAAGTAGGACAGTTTTGTAAAAAACCTGTGAAGACTTATATGAACTGAGGCAAAAGTAAAGTGAACAGCACCAAGAGAGCATTGTACAAAATAACAGCAATATTGTATACTGATCAATCGTGAATGATTTAGATATTCTTGGCAACACCATGATCCAAGACTGAAGGACTTAGGATGAAAAATGCTATCTACCTCCAGAGAAAGATGTGATGGAGTCTGAATGAGGATCAAACCATATTGTTTTAACTTTATTTTTCTTGGTTTGGGGGTTTGTAGTTTTTTTTTCTTTGTTTTCTTTTACAGCACAATCAATATGAAAATATGTTTTGCATGATTGTATATGCATAACCCATATCAAATTGCTTGCCTTTTCAATGAGAAGAAAGGAAGGGGGAAAGAAGATAATTTAGAACTCATTAAAACTTTTTTTAATTTTACATGTAATTGGGAAAGAATAAAAAATAAAAATATTTATTAAGTACCTACTATGTGCCAGTACTATGCCAAGTGCTAGGAATACAAAGGTAAAAAACAGTCCTTTCTCTTGAGGAGCTAGTGATCAAATGGGTGAAACATGAATAAATATGTACAAATAAGCTATATTCACTTCAAGACAGGGTTTTATGTTTAGTGTATTTGTAATCACTGAACACTATGGATAGGAGAGTAAGGATTTGAGGGATTAGGAATTCATCAGAAATTAAACTGGTATATTTATCAGAAGATGATACTAGTAATTCATAGTTCCAGACAGAGGATGAATTGTAGTTGACCTTTATACTTGGTATAAAGTAAAGATTTACTAGAGAAATTAATACATTATAACTAGCCTAGCTCGAGGACAAGAAAGTTGCCCTAAGAGAAAAAACTTGAAGGATCCTCAAGCATATTAGAAATATAACTCTTGGTCCTGTTTCCTCTAGGTGCCTGTTTATCTTTTATAAAATTAGGTTGGCTGAACTCTACTCTAGGAGTCTCTGAAACTCTGGTTCTGGGTTCTTCTATCATAAGATATGGCTATTGCTTTTTTAATAAAAAATTAAGTCACTAGAACTTTGAGCAGCAAAGAGACTGTACTTTGATCCTTTCAGAATAAGACCATTGTGAGGGGAGGAGGGAAGGATGGTGTTTATTTTTTGTTTGGAAATTCAGAATTTGGGTAGGTCTTAAAATTCTTAAGAGTTTTAGAGAGTAGCCTCCAGTTCTGTGATTAAATGACTGGCCCAGAGTCACATGGCCAGTAAGAGTCAGAGTCAGAGTCAACACTTGAACACCAGTCTTTTCAAATCTCACGAAACTAGCACAAGCTGCCATGAATAGGTCAAATGGTCCTCAAAACACTTTATGAAAACCAATTCTGGGAAAAGAAATCTGTGAAATTCTTCACATGAAGCATTAAAGTAGAAAATCTTGAAATAATCACAGATTTATCTTATCTGTTGAGCCACTAGATAAGAATCATTCACTCATTTATTAGTGAAAATACCTCACAAAAGTAAAATTAAAACTTTCCAGCAAGTGATCAGTGTCCTAGTATTTTGTTTTGTTTTCCCCTTAACTTTTAATGTTTTGGTATCTAAGTAAATTCCATAGGCCATGTTCTTTCACTTAAGCAATAAAATTAATTAAATTTGTTTTTCTCCTTTGTTCTCTGGGTGTAGGCAGAAGTGAGAGATAAAAGCTCACAGGTAGCTTTAGGGGACATCTGCATAAAACACAAAAGACTCCAGAGAAACAAGAATCAAGTCCAGGAAGGAATGACTTCATAAAAAGAATCCTCACAAGACCCTGGGCCACATATAAAATCAGTCAGCCCAGAAGAGATACTGTTCTCAAGCCATTCATGTTAGCAGAGGCCTACCTAAAGGAAATTTGCCTAAAATTAAATGAAATCAGTCTTCCAATAAATTAGATTCTGAAATATGGCTCAGAGTACTAGGAACTTCTTACTTTAACATATCCTATGTATCAGCACTATGATGCTAATGCAGGTATGTTGTTGAGTCATTTTCAGTTGTGTCTGATTCTTCATGACTCCATTTGGGGTTTTCTTAGCAAAGATTCTTTAGTGGTTTGCAATTTCCTTCTTCAGCTGGTTTTACAGAGGAGGAAGCTGAAGTGAACAGGGTTAAGTGATTTACCCAGAGTCACACAGCTAGCTATTGTCAGGGGCTAGATTTGAATTCAGGAAGATGAGTCTTCCTTACTCCAGGCCAGGCACTCTGTCTACTGCATCACCCAGATACCCCAATAACATAAGTAGGACAATATTAATATTATACTTTCAAAGACTACTAAAACATTTTGCAAAACTAAACTATTTTTGTCACTTGTTGAATCTTTTGAATTCAGACCAAAAGGCCTAATAATTTGAAATTTTTTTATCTTAGACTCAACAGACTGCAAGTAATTAATTCTATCTAGGAAGTTTCCCACTATGTCAAATGAATACTTTTCTACCTGAAGGAGTGTTGTGAAAAGGAGACTATGTTTATACATAGTAGCTTCTAACCAACCACTTTAACATGAATTTAAGCATACCATAAAGCTATATGGTCAGCTTCATTTAACCAAGATGGAATATTCACATTCACTATTTGATTTTTATTTAGAACCAGGCAGCTAAGTGGTACAATGGAAAGAGGACCTGGTCTGAAGTCAGGAAGATCTGAGTTCAAATCCTGCCTCAGACACTAACTGTATGACCCTGGACAAGTCACTTCACCTTGTTTGCCTCAGTTTCCTCATCTGTAAAGTAAGCTGGAGAAGGAAATGGCAAACTACTCCAGTATCTCTGTCAAGAAAACCCTAAATGGTGTCACAAAGTTCAGACATGACTTGAAAATGACTAAACAACAAATACTATGTAGATATGGCCTCCCCCTTTAAGAAGAGTCAATCAACAAATATAGATCAAATACTATGTGCCAAACCTATAATTTCATTGTATATAAGGGAGGAGAGGGGAGGAGAGGAGAGGAGAGGAGAGGGGAGGGGAGGGG
>NW_025350156.1:0-5421 GCF_016433145.1 Gracilinanus agilis
CCAAAAGTTATTAGGGCCCGGGGGTGGTTCCCTGGGGTATTGGGGTCAGGTTGGCATTAACCCAGCGCTGAGCCAAGCCAGGCTGACTCAGCGGCCTTGGCCCTGCCCTGGTCCCCAGGCAGGCCCCTCCACACTCCCCCAGGGCAGAGATGGGAGATGGCTGCCATTCTGCCCCTTTCCCTGCCCCTCCAGGCCCGGATCCGCCTGGCCCAGGGGCTCTGGCTCTTCTCCTGGTTGCTGGCACTGGCTGGTGGCCTCACCCTAATCTCTAGTGGCTACCTCCTCGTACAGCTGTGGCAGCTAAGTCCTTTCCTGGACCCCTCCTGCTCCTTTCCAGCCCTCCCCAAGACAGCTTTGGCGGCAGGGGCAGCTGCCCTAGGCATGGGGGTGGTGGGGGCTGGAGCCACCAGGGCATCCTTGGATGCGGCCCGATACCCCCCTTGGCGAGGGGTGCTGGGACCACTCCTGGTGGTTGGGACAGTTGGGGGTGGGGGTCTCCTGGTACTGGCCGTAGGTCTGGCCCTGGCATTGCCCAGGGGCCTGGACGCTGCCCTGGAGGACGGTCTAGGGGCAGCCTTGGCTCACTACAAGGATACAGAGGTGCCAGGGCACTGCAATGCTAAGCGGTTGATGGACGAGCTCCAGCTGGGGCACCACTGCTGCGGGCGGCACAGCTACAAGGACTGGTTCACTGTTCAGTGGATCAGTAACCGATATCTGGACCCCAATAACCAGGACATCATTGAGTAAGTGATCATCGGCTTCTAGGCCTTCTCTTTGGTCCCGCAGCCCTGCCCCTCTGTCTCCCACCCGCTTTGCCCCAGGCCTTCTCCCTTCCTCCCCGACAAAGGCTTGATCTTCCCGAGAACCAGCCTTTGGGGGTCCCTAGGCAGAAAGCCCCTCCTCTTCTTTGGCAGCCAGCTCCAGAGCAATGTGGAAGGACTCTATTTAATCGACGGGGTCCCTTTCTCCTGCTGTAATCCCAACGCCCCTCGGCCCTGCCTGCAGAACCAGCTCTCCAACCCCCAGGCCTATCCGCTCTCCGACCCTCGGCAGCGCAGCCTCAACCTCTGGGAACAGGGCTGCCACGGAGTGCTGCTGAGGCACCTTTGGGGGCTAGCCAGCACCCTGGGCACTGTGCTGGGCGTCACCTTGGTCCTGCAGGTGAGCAAAATCCCTTTTCCAGAGAGCTGGGCAGATCAGTCTGAGGGCTGCCAACTCTTGGGGTTTAAGAAACCTCACTATCTGGGGCAGAGGCTGGAGAGCCCCTGGCCCTCTTGGCACAAGCTGTGTTCAGCCCTCGAGCCTCTGAGGCATAGCAAACTCGAGCCTGACTTCTCTCCCTTTGCCCCTCGCAGGTGTTGGTGCTCCTGGGACTTCGCTACCTGCAGACGGCTTTAGAGGGCCTGGGGGGAGCCATAGACGGGGAGGGCGAGACCCAAGGCTATCTGTTCCCAGGGGGGTTCAGAGAGACGCTGAAAAGTGCTTTCCATCAGGGACTCTGTGCTCAGAGACCTGTGCCGGAGGAGGTTCCACCAGAGGCCCCAGCTGAGGAGGTCCCACCAGAAGCCTAGCACCCTGCAGAAGGGAAGGGGGGAAAGGGGAGGCCAAAAGGAGGAGAGGCTTCCCCCTGCAGTGCCCATGCTGAGCCACATTGCTCCAGAGGGGAAGGAATAAGGGGCAACAGCAGAGTCTTGGGGAAAGTGAGGGAAGAAAGGAGGGGAACTAGATTAGGGGTGACAGCCAGAAAACAGGGGAGTTACCCAGAAGTAGCTAAAGATAGTCTAAGAAACCCAGCATCCACTTCAAAGCCCCCACCCCTGACACAGGTAGAAGAGGAGAGGGCCCATTCCTGGGGGGACCAGAAGGAGGTACTAAGGATAGGGAAGGGGAAGAGAGCCTGGCCAGTCACTTAGGGAGAAATGGCCAAAATCTTCATGAGGACAAAACCAATAAACCTCAGACACCTGAAGCTTTCCTTCCTGCCTACCTTTCTTTCTTTCTTTTTTGAGAAGGGAAAGAACTCTGCTCTCTCACAAAGGCAAGCAGGGCTTTCTCTCCCGTGTCTTTTCCTGGCTCAGTAGGGCCCTAATACCAAACTGAGCCCTGACCTGACTCAAAATGAATTCAGGCCCTGTGTCTCTTGGGTGTTGGCGGTAGAGGGGGAAAGCATGAGAGGAGCAGTGGGGAGGTGAGCGACACTGAGTGAAGGGCGGGGAAAAGTCACGATTGACATACTTTATTCTGGAGGTAGGAATGGGGGAACATGCTCACTGTGGGGAGGGACCCATCAGCCCCCTTCTGATCAGGCCCTGAAATGCATGCCCATGCCCACTGAGAAACTAAACAGCACCGCTCATGGGGCAAATGTCCCTGTTCTTCCAGCTGAGTCCATCTGTCCTTGGATGTCTTCCCCACCCAGGGGCTGAGCTGGCACATGACCACTGTCCACTTGTCCTCTTGTCCTCTTTGGCAAGCTCTTCCTGGCAACAAAGTGGGGGGAGGGAGGAGCCCTGGGAATAGTCACTGTGTGGGGCTACCAGACCTATGGGGGTAGGCCCTGGCTCTGGAAGGTCCTTGGAAGATGAGAGAGCCAACTCTTCGAAGCATACCTACATCCCAGGGAGTCTCATCATCATGTGAGGTCAGCGGCAGCCCTGGTCACACTTCGATGCCAGGGTCTGAGCCCCGTCCCTGTCTCTGCAGCTGCTCTTCCTGTTTCATCTTGGGCTTCTCAGTTCTTGTGTGCCACACCAGCACCTGCAATTGGCCCACCCTAGTCAGAGACGGCGCCAGTCACAACAGCCTACCTGGAGCTTATAGAGGCCCTTAAGGACGATCTGGGGAGGGGAGGAGAAGGGAGTGCAGGGGCCAGGACAACACTTCAATCCAGTCTACGTGAGGCACTCTCTTCCTTGGCCTCCTAACCAAAAGGGCAGATTTCCTTTGGGGTACTAACTGTCTACTTTCACAAGACCTGTTCTCTCCCCTGTTGAATCCTAGGGTTGCCATTTTCCATGCCTCTCCTCTTCGATGGCCAGACCCTCCGCCTGACCTGTGATGGCAGGATTCTAAAGTTCTAAATATTATGAATTCTTATTTTAAAATGTTCAGCTAGTAAGCCCACTATGCCAAGAGGCTTTGATGACAAATGACTGCAGGTTTCTACCCGAGAAACTATTTCTTTTCTAATTCTACCCACAACCCTTCCCCCTTCGGTTCCCGACCCTTTACCCGAGTGCAGTTGGAAGCCCGGGGTTCCAGATCCTTGGGGTCGATGAGATGGCTGAGGAGACTGCTCTCCAGGTGGCCCCGGGGGGCTGTGGGGTCAAACTGGGCCCCAGGCCGAGACAGAAGAAGAGATAGTGATATAGCGAAGCCAGCCATGTCCAGAGGGAAGGGCCGGTCAGGCTCCCAGGCTGTGTGAAAGCCCACCACCTGGCCCCCCTGCACTTGGGGTCCCTCGAACCGGAGGCCACCGACCAGCCCCACCGGCCACACTGAAACACCTCTGGTTCCTCTCATCTTGAGGATAAAACAGATTAAGATGGAGCGTTACCAAGGCAGGAACAGGTTCTGAAGCAATACACAAAACCCACCCTCCTCAAAGGCACCTCTTCTTCCACAAGCAGCCTCACCCCCACATGTGGCACACACTCAATACAAATGGCTTCTCTGTCTCCCACCTCCATCTCACCTCCTCAAAGAGTTCCCGGCTATAGGTGTTGTCATCATCAGCAAAGTACACGACCCCACGAGCCCCTACAGGGGGCGGCTCCCTTTCCCCACCAGCTGCAGTCTCTTTTCCTCGGAGCCAGGCCAAGGCTCGATTTCGCTGCTCCACACCCCGGGGCCGGACCCAGCCTGGCTCCCCTTCTCTAAGCCGCTGGCTTTTAGGTGTGAGGGCTACCAGGTGAGTGAATCTGAGGCCAGAGGCTGCCAAGAGCCCTGACACCAGTGGAGTAGGGGCCTCAGCATCCTCCACCAGCACCCAGTGTAGTCTGGGTACCAAGGACAGGGTCTGTGACAAGCGGATCAGCTCAGCCTTCTGTACCAGCCTGAGAAGGGAAGAAAGATCAAGGCTAAAGGGAGGAGAGAGAACTGAAATGGGCCACCACCCCTCCATGGCTGACCCTAGATATAGCCTCCAAACACAGAATGCTCTACAATGCTCTCAGAGTCTGCAGAAGCCTATACTTAGGATTCCATATGACCCATACCTTGGATGTTTGCTACCAATGTGACCTGGGCAAGTCCTGTAACCTTTCAACTTGTTTCCTTGGCTGGGAAAGGAGAGCTGTAGTACCTACTTCACAAGGTTACGGCTAGAACAAAATGAGCCGTGTGTGCAGAAACACTAAAACCTGCAAAGACCTCTTGGTTCCCTGTCTGAGTTCAGCTGGACCCCAGGGAGGGCATACAGGGATTCTATGAGGCCATCTTACTGACAGCTTCTCACACTCGCCCTCTCTTCAGCCTCACTCCGAACCAGCTTCTCAGTGCCCATTCTGGGCTTCTCCAGCTGATCTTTGATCTTACTCTTCTCAGGGTTGGATGTGAGGCCTTTGGTCGGCCCTGGTCCCACTGCCTGTCCCTGACTACACGGCACATGTTTTCCAGCTGCCAGACAGAGCAGGTACCTGGCATAGGTAGGAGTCACCACATAGATGGTGGGCAAAGCCTCGGGTTCCGGGGGCTGGGCGGGGGCAGGAGGTGGCCGGCCAAGCTCAGCTTGCAACTGGGAGATCTTAAGGTCTTTCCTGCGTAAGTGTTCTGCTGCTGCCCGAAGGTGTGGGGAGCAGTCACAAGGCTGGCCTGGATTGGAGAAAGGGAGGAACAATAGGTAGGGCAGAGAAGAGAACCCAGACCTTCCAGAAAGAAGGAGTCTGTCCACTTTCAATCACTATCTTCCTACCTGGGCAGCCTCTTAACCTCTCTAGTTATCAGTTTCCCCATCTGTAAAATGAGGGGGCAGAACACAAGGGCCTCCAAGGGAGGCAGCCAGCACCTCATACCAGAAGGCTGCCTCTGTGACCCACATACCCCAGGCCCAGGCAGCTCCTTCAGCGAGATTGGCCTCATTCTCCCTCCGGGAGCGCTAAAGGGCTCAGGTCTGCAGGAGCCTGGAAACGGAGATCGAACAACGTGGACTACCAGGGGTCCGCCCTGGGCCTCATGGAAGCGGAAAGGCTGGTCCCGCAGGCCACCAGGAGGGGGAGGCCAGGAGCCCACGGAACCCCAATTCCCGAGCCCCCTCCTCACCAAGCTGCAGGAGCGCGTAGAGGAGGCCGCTCAGGGACACTAAGAAGTAGACGAGAAAGACGTTCTTCAGCTTCAGCTTCATGACCGGGGCTGAAGGCCCGAATAGACGAGGCCGGGCTGGGAGGAAAGTGGGGAGAGAAGGGGCAGAGCTGGGGGGGG
>NW_025350157.1:0-9526 GCF_016433145.1 Gracilinanus agilis
CCTTCCTTCCTTCCTTCCTTCCTTCCTTCCTTCATGCCATGTTGCTGCTAAGCCAAGGGGCACAGAGAAAGCACATATATATGAGATCAACTGGTACATGCTTATATCCATGGTTGCCATCATCCCCATGGATACAGGTTCCCCACCGTGTTGCTGATTCTAAACTATACAACATGTCCTGAATTTGTAACCTTCTCTCCAGCTACATGGCTCTCACTCAGGTGTTAGGACTTCATTTCCCATATACTAAACACTTACTAAATGCTCTGAGTCAGAAGGAAGCTTAGGGGCCAACAAATCCTACCATCTCCTCCAGGTGTGAATCTCCCCAACAATGTTCCTGACAGCTGATCATTCAGTTTCCTTTTGAACCCCTCTAGGCAGTTCCTGGCCTAGTAAGACAATCTGTTCTGCTGCAGGATAAAGGTACTCATTAAGAAATCTTAATTTTGAGCTGAAATTTACAAGATCATAGGAGATCAAAGATTTCAAGCTGGATGAGAACTTTGAAAAAATCTGGTCTAATCCCTTCCTTTGATAGATCTGGGAACTCAGGGCTAGAGAGATGAAGTGTCTTGCCCCCTTCATAAACACAGGGCAAGGTGAAGTAAGTGACAGCCAGGATTGGAACTCAAGTCCTCTGACTCCAAATCCAGTACTCTTCAGTGGTCCATGCTGGTCTAGATACTCCCCCTGGGATCAGAGAATAAATCATCTCTCTCTTCTGTCAAAAAGCTTTTGACATCCCGGAAATCATCTTTCATGTTCACATTGTTTTCAGCCTAAGTACTACCACATCTTTTGACTTTTGCTTATATGACATGGATGGGAGCTTGGAGATTATCTACTCAAAGTCCATCTTTTTATGGTTTGAGAATCTGAAAGCCAGAGAGAAGCACTGATTTACATAGGGAAGAATTGTGGGTCTGTGGTCAAACTTGAGCTTTCCAGCTGAATTCTGGGTGCACAGATAAATACTTGGGTATTAAAGTCTTATAAACCTTAATGTATTGCCTCTTCCAGGAGCCTTTGCATCTTAAGGGCTCCAAGAAAGGCCAGTGAAGAGAATCTTTAATAGTGGAATTTAAGGCCTGGGAGAAACCTGTGGAAAAGGTATTAGCATTGGGGTTCTGATAATTTAGCACCCTTCCTGATCCTTTTAAATCAGATGAGGAAAGTCACCCACAGATCCTATTACCCTTGAGTCTGGTCCTGGGGAGGGCTCCGATTGGTGACTCCACTTGAAGAGTGCAAAGACTTTGGAACAATGGTTTCAGATGATGAAAGATGAGAAGCAGCTGCTTCTGGGGACTCTCCAGCCCAGCTGTTCTCGGGTGACCTTGGACTTGGGGACCAGGGCGGCCAGGAGCTGTTCCTTCAATGAGAATGATGGGAATTAACTGGAGGCTCTCTGATAGAAGTCAGCTTTCTAGGAGGGGAGAGAAGGCCAGACTGCCTGGGGATACCTAGTGGTATCTTAGGCCACTGAATTAAGGTGACTGAAGATAATGGTTAGAGAAAGTCTTTGAGGAAGGCCTGAGATGAGCTTTTGTTATTGGTTTTCCTGAACTTCAGAAATGGCCCCAGGCCAAGTTCAGTTTTCCACTTGAGCCAAGGCTGGGGACAGGTTTGCTTCCTTGGAAACTTCCTGACCCTGCTTGTACTGCTGCCCCTTCCCCTCTCCCCACCCAACCTTTACCCTGTATGCCCCTTTACCCACCCCCCGCCCTCGGAAAGACATGCAAAGGAAAGTCCTGGAGTCCCCTTCATAAACAGAGGGTAGGATGATGGGCCCTGCATCTAAGACTGGGAACAGGCACTCCCCTCCGGGGCATGGAAGAAACCCGACTTGTTTTGCAATCCCGCCTTGGCAGGAAGGATCATCATATATTAAATTATCTGAAATGGCCATAATTTTCCAAAGACTCCCCAGTGAGCCAGCCCATAAATACCACTATCCAGTTCCTGTCCCCACCCTTTCCTCCATTTTTCATGGGGGAGGAAGACTGCTGGTGACACTGGAGCCACAAGGGCATGAAGGCACCCCGCCACCCCCCAACTCCTTGGAATTAGCTGGACCTCTATGAGTTGGGTTCCTCCAGCCTTCTATATGGACAGAAGGTGTGCATGGGGCCATAAGAGTTATTTCCCAGGAGGATAGCTAGGGGAATATTTTTAGTACAGAAACTAATCACGGAAACTCTGAGGATGTTCCCGGTGTTCTCCTCCCTGCCCCAGTCTATCTGCCATGCCCTCTGCCTTTTCACAGAGACCTGGCACGGCCCCCATTCACCAGATTTGGCTTCTTCCTTTCCTAGACTGCCTACCCCATGGAGTGGAAACTTGGCACCAGGGAGATCTGAGTTTGAATCTGGATCTTGCTATTTATTCTCTGTTTGACTTTGTCCTTTTTCTTTCCTAGCCCTCAGTTTCCTCATCTGCAAAATGAGGGGGTTGGCCTGGATGACTTCTAAGTGTTTTTTCCAACTCTAAATCTGTGATCCTGTTACCAATCAGGGGAAGGGAGGAAGTCATGAAGTTTTCTTGGCTTGTCAGCCTACAATTCCATGTCCAGGAACCTTTATCCAAGTCCTGGCACAGGAGATGCCCGGTGGTTCCCATCAGTGTACTTTGTTTCCTTCTCCTAATAGGACATAAGAGATCTAATTTCATTCGCTAAGAAATATGGAAACTCCTCACGGCCCCCAACCCTGACAGCCCACCATCAGCTCAGCTTTTCGAAGACCAGAGGCTCCTGCTATGAAATCAGCAATGAAATGGTTTCTTTTCTCTTCTGAACATCTTATTTTCTTCATTGACTCAGGTATGAATTCTGAACAGAACAACCATCTCCTTTCATTCGTATCTGGAGGATTCAGGCCCTCAGTTTTCTCATCTGTAAAACAATGGGGGTGAATTAGGTTATCCCAATGATTTCTTTCTACCTCTAAAAATCTGTTATTTGAACAAATTATGCTACATGGATGCAATGTAATATTTTTTATATGGTAGAAAATGAGAGGGCAGCTAGGTGGCACAGTGGATAGAGTGCTGGACCTGGAGTCAGGAAGACTCATCTTCCTAAGTTCAAATCTGACCTTAGACACGTATAAGCTATGTGACCCTGGGCAAGTCACTTTACCTTGTTTGCCTCAGTTTCCTCATCTGTAAAATGAGCTGAGGAAGGAAATGACAAATCACTCTAGTATCTTTGCTATAAAAACCCTAAATGAAATCACAGAGTCAGACACAACTGAAAAACAACTGAGCAACAACTCACTATTTGAGCTGGCTTCAATCACCTCTTGTGACCTATCCCACTACCAGGGTAACTAATTGGCACAGTAGATAGAGTGCCAGGCCTAGAATCAGAAAGATGAGTTCAAATCCAGTCTCAGACACCTGATAGTTATGTGTCCCTGGGAAAGTCACATAATCATATTTGCCTCAGTTTCCTCATCTGTAAAATGAGCTGGAGAAGGAAATGGCAAACCACTATAGTATCTCAGCCAAGAAAAACCTAAATTGGGTCGTGAAGAGTTGGACACGTCTGAAACGGCTGAACAGCAAGAAGAAATGAGAAGATTTATTATAAATGAACACAGATCAAAGTAAACAGAATCAGGAAAACAATATACACAATGACTAAAGTATAAATTAAAAGCCTCCTCTCAAGGACTCTGAGTAATTCCAATGAACCATCTTGTCCCCGAGGATAAATCATGAAATCTATCTCCTACCTCTAGGCAAAGAGATTCAGGACTTTGGGACAGAACGTGGCAGATCACTATTAGATGTGGTCACAGAGTCAGTTGTGGCTTAACGGTTTCTCTTTCTTGGGAGGGAAGGTTCACTACTGGAGAATTGGGGGGTGAGATATGTGGAAATAAATGAACGAATGTCAAGCAACAGCAAAATGGACTTTGGAACCTAAGTTGGAAAGTTTGGATAATTATACAGATAATAGACAGAATGCTAGGGATTTAGCTTGAATTATTTGGAATGCTGCCTCATCTTTCCATTTCATTTTGGCTAAGAAAGCACAATAAAAATTAAATAATAACAGTATCAATCAATCAACGAATCAATCGAAGAGGATCTGATGGAACCTTGCCCAGCTGCGGATACCCGAGACTAGAATAATCTTTTTCGATTGAAAACTGAGGAAACTTCGACAGACCTGAATGGCCTCGAAGAAACCACACAAAATCACTGTCAGTACACTGGAGTAGAGAAAAGAGGTAAAGAGATGCTTTTCTTCTTTTTTGTGCTCTAGCATCTGTCCAGGAAGCATTTCTTCTCATCAAGTCCAGCCCTCCCTTTCTATTGATATTCTCTCATCTTCTCTTGAGGTTTGCCCCTTGATCATTCTCTCTTCCCTGGATTCCTGAGTCTGGATTCTTTCCTTCCTTGCTGTCTAAGAACATGCCCATATAACATATCCTTTTTTTTTTTTTAAACCCTTACCTTCCGCCTTAGAATCAATACTGTGTGTTGGTTCCAAGGCAGAAGAGTGGTAAGGGCTAGGCAATGGGGGTCAAGTGACTTGCCCAGGGTCACACGGCTGGGAAGTGTCTGAGGCCAGATTTGAACCTAGGACCTCCCGTCTCTAGGCCTGACTCTCAATCCACTGAGCTACCCAGCTGCCCCCTAACATATCCTTTTTAAAAACTCCACTTTACTCTTCAAGCAATTGTTCTTTCAAGATTAAATTCCTAGGAAAAGCCATATTCCTTACTTCCATCTCTTTTCCCTCTCACTTCTCAATCCTTTCTAATCTGACTTCCTACCTCCACACTCAGTTGAAACTCGTGCCACCAAGGTGACCTTAATTGTTAAATCTAATGGCCTTTTCTCCATCCTAGTTCTACCTGACCTCTCTGTAGCATTTGACAGCATTAACACCCCCCACCCATCCTGCATCTTCCCCTATTAGACTGTGAGTTCCTCAAGAAGAGGGACTATTTTTAGCCTTCCTTTGTATCTCAGAAATTAGCACAGTGCTTGGCATATAGTAGGTTCTTAATGTTTGTTGCTGACTAATTCTCTTCTCTGCTTGTCTGTCTGTCTGTCTGTCTGTGCCTATTTGTCTCTATCTGTCTGTCTCTGTGTCTCTGTCTCTCTCTGTGTGTCTATCTCTGCCTATCTCTCTCTGTCTCTGTCTGTCTATCTCTGTCTATCTCTCTGTCTCTTTGTTTCTCTCTCATGATTTTCCTCTTGCCTACCTGACAAAGAAAAAAATAAAACATCTTTCCCTTGAGGAGTTTATATTTTTACACATCTACCAAAAAAGGCAAAAAAGTAAGCAATCCAAACTGCCCATACACAGAAAAACTTTGACAACTGCTTTTGGTGTGCTGGATGCTGAATAGTAGAACTTAAGTCTGGAGTTCAGAATACTTGGAAAGAGAAGAGAGTTAGTGTCTCCAGTGAGAAGATTAATTAGAAAATGTTCCTTAGAAAATAATCATGCCACTATTAGGTTTATTTCCTAAGGTGATCAAAGAAAAAAGGAAAAGAAACTGTTTGTTCTAAGATATTTATAACAGCTCTTTTTGTGGTGGCCAAAAATTGGAAATTGAAGGGATGCCCATTAATTGGAGAATGGTTAAACAAGTTGTGGTATATGAATGTGATGAAATACTACTCTGCCATAATTTTTGAAAAACGGGGACAGAACTATATGAAATTGTGAAGAATGAAACCATTACAACCAAGAGAACATTATAACCTGAAAAATGATGTGTGAATGTCTACCTCCTAAGGAAGAATTGATAAAAATAAATAAGTAAACATAGTTTTATATATACATATATCTTTTTTTTTCTCAAATGTGCCTTCTTTAATGGTGGGAGGAAGGGAAGGGATAGAGGGAGTTAACTGAGTATTTTAATATTTCAAGTGTTAAAAACAAATTAATTAAAAATAATCATATAGAATCAGAGGAAAAATTAGATATTTTCTTTCTTATTTTATTTTATTTTATTTTTCATCACATGTAAAAACAGTTTCCAACATTTTTCAAAGAATATTGAATCTCAAATTCTCTCCTTCACTCCCTCTCTCTTTCCTCCTATCCCTCCACCCCCTTGAGATGGTAAGCAATCTCTTGTAGATTTTACATGTACAATCATGTAAAATATTTTCCCATATTAATCTTCTTGTGGAAAGAAACTCAAATAGAAAAGAAATTAAGAAAGTGAAAAAAATTTGCTTTGATCTGGATTCAGGTTTGGTTCTTTTTCTCTTGAAGTAGATGGCATTTTCTTCTCTCATATGCTCA
Source organism: Gracilinanus agilis (assembly GCF_016433145.1). Classification (NCBI taxonomy): domain Eukaryota; kingdom Metazoa; phylum Chordata; class Mammalia; order Didelphimorphia; family Didelphidae; genus Gracilinanus; species Gracilinanus agilis. The sequence continues at coordinate 6,284 of NW_025350157.1, forward strand.
TTGGGATAGTTTTGGATTATTGTATCGCTGAGAATAGCTGTTATTCACAGTTATTCATTATAAAGTATTTCTATAGCTGTACAATGTTCTCCTGGTTCTGCTTATTTCACTCTGCTTCAGTTTGTGTACATCTTTCTGGGTTTTTCTGAGTTTTTCCTGCTTGTTGTTTTTTTTAGCACAATAGCTTTCCATTATAATCATATACTATAACTCTCTCATTCTCCAATTGATGGATATCCCCTCCTTCCAAATCTTTGCCCCACTAAAAAGAGCTGCTTTAAATATTTTCATACTTATTAGATCTGTCCCCTTTTTGATTTTTTATGTTTTGGGGATATAAATCTAGTAATAGTGTTGTTGAGTCAAAGGGTATGTATTGTTTTATAGCCCCTTGGGCAAAAGTCCAAAATGCTCTCCTGAATGATCAGATCAGTTTACAATTCTCCCCAAAAGGCATTCTTATCCTAGCTTTCCCATATCCTCTCCAAGTTGTGTCATTTTCTTTTTCTGTCATAATAGCCAATCTGATAGGAGTGGTACCTCAGAGTTGTTTTAATTTTCGTGTCTCCAATTTATAGTGATTTAGAGCATTTTTTTTTTGTACAACTATGGAGAACTTTAATTAACTGCATGTTCATGTCCTTTGACCATTTATCAATTGGTAAATGACTTGTATTCTTATATAGTTAACTCATTTCTTCATGTATTTGAGAAATGGGGTCTTTATTAGAGACTTATAAAAAAAATTTGCACCATTATGATTACTGTATATTACTTTCCATCCTATTTATCCCTATTTAGTTTCTAACCTCTACCTCCTCCAATTTGCCCTCTTTTCTATCAGTCCCACCCCCTTCTCTTATTCCTTTCTTTTTCTATTTTCTTATTTTCCTGAAGGGTAAGATAGCTTTTCTTTATACCCAATTGATTGTATATGTTCTTCCCTTATTTGACCAATTCTGATGAGGATAAAGTTCACGTGTTCTCCTCTCCACCTCTCCATCTTTCCCTCCATTGCAAATGCTCTTTCATGCCTCTTTTATGTGTAATAATTGTCCCATTCTAGTTTTCCTTTCCCCCTCCTCTCAATGCACCTCTCTTTCTCATGCCTTAATTTTATTTTATTTTTTATCATTCCACCATATTGAACTCACACCCTCACCCTCTCTCTATGTATTCTTCTTCTAACTGTCCTAATCATGACAAAGATCTTTGGCCTTACAAGATCTCCCCATGTAACAATGTACACAATTTAACTTAATTGAATATCTTTTGATTTCTCTTTTCTGTTTACCTTTTTTTATTATTCTCTTGAATCTTGTATTTGAGAGTCAAAATTTCCATTCTACTCTGGTCTTTTCATCAGGAATGTTGAAAGTCCTCTATTTCATCAAATACTCATTTTTTTTTTTACCTTAGTGGGATTATGCTCAGTTTTGCTGGGTGAGTAAGTGCTTCTTGAAATCCTAGTTCCTTTGCCCTCTGAAATATCATATTCTAGTTCCTTTGATCCTTTAATGAATAAGCTGTTAAGTCTTGTGCTATCCTGTCTGTAGTTCCATGATATCTGAATTGTTTCTTTTTGGCTGCTTGCAATATTTTCTCCTTTATCTGGGAGTTTTAGAATTTTACTACAATATTCCTAGGAGTTATCCTTTTGGGATATCTTTCAGGAGGTGATTGGTAGATTCTTTCAATTTCTATTTTGAATATCAGGGCGGTTTTTCTTGATGATTTTTTGAAAGGTGATGTCTAAGCTTCTTTTTTTATCATTGCTTTCAGATAATCCTATAATTTTAAAATTATCTCTCCTGAATTTATTTTGCAGGCCAATGGTTTTTCCTATAAGGTATTTCATATTTTCTTCTATTTTTTCATTCTTTTGACATGGTTTGATTGGTTTTTTTTTTTTAGTTATCAAAAATATGTTTTAATAAGCTCATGGTGCCCAGGTTAAGAATCCCTCATCCAAATCAGCCTCAAAATATGCTATTTGAGGTTTTTTGAGGGCACATTTGACAACATCTACATCCCCTCCTCCATTTGACCCTTTCTGAAAATGATTAAAAATGTCCTCTTCTATACTTTCTTCATCATCTTGAATATTTTTAAATCCCGTAAGAGGAACAGTCCTCTTAGAAATTCCTGAAAATACCTGTAGCTTCTTGATATGTTTTTCCATATGCGGGGAAACAACAACCTGATAGCAGCTGGTATTTGTATGAAGAGGATATTTCTTGTGCTTGAGAATATTATCAGCAACTCCATTTTGAAGAAATGTAATAACCACTGTTTCGGTATTTATATTATACTCCACGTGTTCTACTTCTCCACCCCCATTCTGGGATTTACTGAAACTCAGTGCTAATTTGTCTCTCATCTGATCTTCAGGTAATTCATTAGGTATTCCAGCAACATTAATCTTTTTCTTAGAAATCTTTGAATGAACCTGAAAAATCAAACCTGTTTTTAGTGGGACAGGTTTGGCCATTAATTTCATCTCCTCTTTGTCAAATGTCACACGATGTTTTCCTCTTTTTATCACATTCTGGGCAACGTATTCATCTTCAAAGGTGATAAGAGCTTGCCCTCTCTTCAGTTCATATTCAAGTTGTGTAGTTACTTGAAATGAACAGGAGATATTTAAATACTGATTGTCATCCTCAGGGCTCTCCACCGATATGAACTTCATTTTCTCTGTAGGAATATTCCTTTTAACCAGGTAAGATAAAGGTTGTTCCAACTCCCTTTCAGCTTTTTTAATTTCAATCTTTAGTTCAGTATTTGCTTTTGCCATTTCATCAATGCTCTTTTCTATATCACTTTCTGGGTCTTCTATTAATTGTTTCAATTTCTCTTCAATTTGCTTGTTGTTTTTATCTTCAAGATACATCTCAAGAAGCAGTTGTAAGTCTTCTTTTTGAACCGTTGCCATTTTTTCCTCTCCCGATTTGAGGTCCTCCACCTTGCCAACGAAGAACGGGGTAGTGCCGGTTTGATTGTTTTTTGATGTCTAATGAAGGCATTAATTTCCACTTGCCCAATTCTAATTTTTAAGACATGATTTTCTTGTGTGAGCTTATACTTCCTCCTCCATTTGGCCAATTCTACTTTGTAATGAGTTCTTTTCTTCAGAGAATTCTTGTACTTCTTTTTCCAAAGGGCCAATTCTATCTTTCAAGAAGTTTTTCTCTTCAGTGCATCTTTGTATATTTTTTTCATTTGGCCAATTCTTTTTTTTTT
>NW_025350158.1:0-7702 GCF_016433145.1 Gracilinanus agilis
CCCTCCCTCCTTCCTTGTCCATTATTCTTTTTGTCTTTTCTTTCTTCCTTTCTCTCTCTCTTCCTCTCTATTACTTTCTGTCTCTCTGACTCACTCCTCTTTCTCTCTTTCTGTCTTTGTCTCTGTCTCTCTCTATATATTATATTCATCCCAGAAACATAAGTTCGTTCCTCAGAGGCAGGGATTGTTTTTGTCTTTATATCCAGTGCTGAGTGCTTGGTACACAGTAGGTACTTAATAACTGCAAGTTGATGGATTTCCTCATCTACAAAGCAGGGATGATCATCCTTGTTCTAGGTCCATCACCAGATTATTGTGAGGAAAGCACACAGAAATGGTGTTGGGATAGTATTTCTTCCTTTGCTCCTGCTGACAAGAGAAAAGGAGGTAACTGAGAGCACGCTATGGGGTCAGGGAGAGTAAAGTCAAGCTCTTCGGTCTTAGAATTGATAGAAGACAGATGGTAAAGGTTTAGCCAAAAAAGAAGTAGAAAGAACAAAGCCAAGAGAACAGTGGCAAGCAGGAGAGAAGATTTTCTCCTCCCACCAGCCAGCCTAGAAAGGTCTATTCATCCATGGATGGAGCCCTCTTCCTTGAACTGTGACTTGGAGGATCTGCTTAGCTCTTTGGTGCCAATAGTGTGCCCCATTGAAGGATTTTTGTTCATTTTCTTTTTTTCTTCCCCTAAAACCTTCTTCTGTAATACAGTGTGTTGTGTATTGCAAGTGGGGAGTCTGCCTTAGTGCGGTGTAAGGGGTGGAGGAGGTACACCTGCAGCAAACTTAATCAGAAGTTTCTAGGTAGAGCCACAGGAAACAGAGACAATTCCTCAACATTGCACTCAGTCCCTGTACATTAGGGAAGTCTATCACAAAAATGAGCACAGTCCTTTATTATAGAGAAGCATCTTGTGGCTCAGGGGATAGCATGCTGGACTTGGAGTGGGGAAGATCTGAGTTCAAATCCTACTTCTGATACTCAGCTGGACAAGTCACTCAATCTCTGTTTCCTCATCTGTAAAATGGGAATAATAATAATCACAGTACCTCCCCGAGTTATTGTGAGAACCAAATATGAAAAACATTTGTAGAGAGCTTTGTAAACCTTAATGTACTATGGAATGTACTACTGGGTATTTTATCAGGATGGTGATGATGATTATTTATTCCACAGCTCTTACCCAGATGAAGACCTTGCACATATTCAGTGCTCAAGAGAGATCTGTTCAATGAATGAATTTAGTCAGCCTAGGTACGACCTTTGCCTCCCAGGATTGGTGAGAAGATCAAATGAAATAATAATTGCAAAGCACTTAGCAAAGTGCCTTGACACATAGTAAACACTATATAAATATTAGCTATTAGAAATATATTAATTTAATATATAATAATACTATGTAATAATGGCAGAGAGGCAGACTTAGAGTCAGGATGACCCGAGTTCAAGACCTATGACAGTTATTGACCGAAAGACTGAATAAATCTCTTAATCTCGCTCACTGTCTCAAGAAACATTCTAGGATTTTAATTGCAAAAAAGGTTCTGATTGGGGCAGCTGGGTAGCTCAGTAGAGTGAGAGTCAGGCCTAGAGACAGGAGGTCCTAGGTTCAAACCCGGCCTCAGCCACTTCCCAGCTGTGTGACCCTGGGCAAGTCACTTGACCCCGATTGCCCACCTTTACCAATCTTCCACCTATGAGACAATACACCGAAGTACAAGGGTTTAAAAAAAAAAAAAGGTTCTGATCTGCCCTGGGAGACTGAGTTTTCTCATAGGAAATTCCTCTTCTGTCAGTGAAATCACAGACTTGGACCACTTCCCTCCCCCACAAAAGTAATTGGGCAAATGTTTCCCAGAAGTGAAACATTCAGGTTTAAAATAGAAATTGGAGGGGCAGCTAGGTGACTCAGAAGATAGAGCACCAGGCCTAGAGGCAGGAGGTTCTGGGTTCAAATCTAACCTCAGACACTGCCTAGCTGTATGACCCTGGGCAAGTCAATTAACTCCGATTGCCTGGCCCTTATGGCTCATCTGCCTTGAAATTGATACTTAGTTTAAGACAGAAGGTAAGGATTAAAGAAAAAAAAATGGAAAATGAGAAAAAGATGTTCCCACCAAACAAAAATGCTTTTAATTGTGGATAAATTTAGAGAACAAGTTCACTCTTAAAAGGATGTGGTGGTATTGAAAAGGGTTCTGGGAATAGTCATGACTTAGGATTAAAGGGATGGATGGAAAATGAGTCCTGGGAAGAAAGATAAAAGGATTTGGTCTTGTTTAGCTTGGAAAGAAGAGGGCTCCTGGGGTAATGAAGAGAGCAATACTCTTCTCAATTATATGAAGACTGTTTAGATAAAGAATCCCAACCAGTTATTTTCTTTTAATTTTTTTCCTTTTTTTTCCTTTTAAAATATTTTTCCATGGTTACTTGATTCATTTCCTCTCCCTCTCCTCATCCTTGCCCCCCTCCCAGAGCTAACAAGCAATTCCACTGACCAGTTATTTTCTTAAAAATGATTTGAAATAATTTTTTGTTGATATCTTTCGTTTTTTCCCATCCCTCCTTTCTTTGTATCCCTCCCTTCTTGCCTCTCTTATTAAAAAAATAAATAAAAAGAAATGGAAAAGATTCAGCAAAAGTAAACAGTATATCAGAAAAAGTCTGAAGTGTGTTGTATTCCACACCCGATCCCTATATCTTCAAAGAAAAAGATGAAGGGAAAAATATATATTTTTTCATCTCTCTTCCTGGACAGCTAGATTGATCAGTGAAGGGAGGGCTGGGCCTGGAGTCAGGAAGATCTGAGTCAAATCCGGCCTCAGACACTTACCAGTTGGTTGACCCTGCGCAAGTCACTTTACTTCTGTTTGCCTCCATGTTCTCATTTGTGAAATATGGATAATCAAAGCATCTACTTTCCTGGAGAGCACTTGTAAATATTTATGATAATTTTGCATTATTGTTTCCAGAGTTTTATTGCTGTCATTTCCCATTTACATTGTTGTAGTCATGCATGCAGTTCTATTAGTTTTATTCTGCACTGGTTCCTATAAATCTTCCAGTACTTCTCTGCATTTATCATGTTCATCATTCTTAATGACACAGTAATGCTCTGTCACATTCATGCGCTATGGCTTATTTAGGCATTTCCCAGTCAATGGGCATCAATTTTGTTTCTTTGCTATCAGCTGTAAATATTCTGGTGTATGTGGGCCTTTCTTTTAACCATTGATCTTCTTAGTATATAATGGAATGTGTGCCCAGTGGTGGGATCTTGGCGACCGATTCATTTGACTTTTCTGAGGATAGAATAGAAGGAATGAAATTAAATGAAAGTTTTTGATAGCATGTTAGAAATAATTTCTTATCTGATATATATATATATATTTTTTAAACCCTTAACTTCTGTGTATTGGCTCCTAGGTGGAAGAGTGGTAAGGGTGGGCAATGGGGGTCAAGTGACTTGCCCAGGGTCACACAGCTGGGAAGTGTCTGAGGCCGGATTTGAACCTAGGACCTCCCGACTCTAGGCCTGACTCTGAATCCACTGAGCTACTCAGCTGCCCCTATATATTTTTTTAATTTGAAGGGTGTATTGTGTGAAATCCCCATCCCTGGGGATCTCTCAGAAAATACTAGGAAATCAAATGTCCTGGGTGGGATCCAAAGGGAGGGACTGGATCAACCCAAGGTCAACTCAAGGTCTTTTTTCATTTTTATTGTTCCATGATTCTAAGGAATCCAGATCCTGGAGATTAGAAGGGAAAAGGTTTTGAGCTTACCTCCCTACCCTCTGCCTCATTTAGACAAAAGAGGGTTTGTTAACTCTACTCTTGTTTAATAGAATCCAGCAAATGAATCGAAAAGGACAAAACCCTGGTCTTAGAAGCCCTTCTGGTCCAACAGCCTCATTTTACAAGTGAGGAAACGGAATCCTAGAGAGATGGAAAGAGAACTGTCCAGCGTCACAGAGGGGAGAGTCAGTTTCAGTCCTCTTTTCACAATCCCAAGCTGCCTCTCCCATGGCCCTACGGCATGCCCATGACCACAGCAGAGACCATGTGTAGGGGATTGGCAGCAGAATTTAAGGCCAGGCATCAGGGCTCCCATCCATGACTCGCTCCAGTACAATGAGCGGAGATGCAACAATTGGGCTGAGGCTTCTACTAATGGCCTAGTTGGAATTGTTCAGTTGTGTCTGACTTTTCACATTTGGCATTTTCTTGCTAAAGAGCTTGGGGTGATTTTCAGTTTCTTTCTCCAGCTCATTTTACAAATGAGAAAACGGAGGCAGATAGGGGTAAATGATTTTTCCAGGGTCACATAGCTAATTGGTGTCTAAGGTCAGATTTGAACTCAGGAAGATGCATCTTCCTGGCTCCAAGTCTGGTGCTCTATCCACTTGTCAACTTGCTGGCCATCTAGCCAACTTGATGCCCAGGGATCTCAAGCCTGACCCAGAGGGCTACAAACTCACTTTACTGGACTCTGGTAGAAGGGAGAAGAGCTGGACAAGAAGAGTGTCTCCTGCTCACATGGGCAAAGAGAACCTTATGGAGGCTGCGTTGTTGTTCAATCTTTTCAGCCACATCTGACTCTGTATGATCTCATTTGGGGTCTTCTTGGCAAAGATTCTGGAGTAGGTTGCCATTTCCTTCTCCAGTTCATTTGACAGATAGAGGAAACTGAGGCAAACAGAGTTTAAGTGGCATGCCCGGGATCACACAGCTAGAAGTGTCTGAAACTTGATTTGAACTCAGAAAGATGAGTCTTCCTTCCTCCCTCTAGATTCTACCATTCTATCCACTGAATCACCTAGCTGCCCTGTTGCCAAAGGAAAGCACTATCTAAAATATAGTCAGTGAGCTATGTTCTGCTCTGCAATGGGCAAACCCCAGCTCTGACAACTGCTTGATTGTGTTGATGGAACAGACTTGTCATTCCCTATTGATCACCTCCAGCCGGCTTTTTCTGTACCTGTAATCTACAAATATATTCAACTTGTCCAATGGGAGACTCCCACCTAGCATTTCCCTCCCCTTCATCCGCTCCAAAAATCTATGATCGGCATCCCTGGGCCCACGACACATAGATTTGCTTCTCACAATCCCTATTATAACTGCTCTTTGCCAAGGAAAGTGCATTTTCGCTTTTTGCTGGCATCTATCAACACCGAAGGAAGAAATAGACGTTTCACCTTGGAATGATTTAACTGCAGATTTTAAACTTTTAAACAAAGTTATTTCTTTTATTTAGTTATTGTGTCTTAATATCCTGGTTGTCTCTTCTCCACGTAGAAGCCCCGATTGATGACTTTAGTCCCTATATCCCAGCTAGCTTCTGTAAATAGGAAGAGAACAGAATTAAGGGTCAAATTAGGTTTCAAGGCCAAACTACATGTTTGCTCAGAATAGCTAAGTGGTAAGAAGGACTGAAGGAATCAGAATGGGCAGATAGGGAATTCTGAGGGTAAAAGTGGAGTTTATAAGCAGCCCTTGAGAGGAACTGGTCCTGGATCAAGGGAATTCTTATTTGGGGATCCCTGAAGAAATAAGAGATGAGAAAATTGAGAAAGAATAAAAATTTGGAGATTGGACTTGGAATCAGGAAAACCTGAATTCAGCTTCCACCTCAGACACTTGGTTACTGCAAGCAAGTTTTATAAACCCTTTCAGCCTCAGTTTCTTAATCTGTAAAATGGGGAAAATAGGGGTAGGTGGGTGGCTCAGTGGATTGAGAGCCAGGCTTGGAGATGGGAGGTCCTGGGTTCAAATTTGATCTCAGACATTTCCAGGCTGTATGACCCTGGACAAGTCACTTAACCCCCATTGCCTAGCCCTTACTGCTCTTCTGCCTTGGAACCAATACACAGTATGGATTCCAAGACAGAAGGTAAGGGTTTAAAAAAAATAACATAGTGATAATAATAGGACCCATCTCATAAGCCTATTGTAAAAATCAATGAGATGCAATATATTTGTAAATCTTAAGTGCTACATCAGGGCTGGCTATTATTATTACTACAGTTTGATTTGGGAAAACAGAAGATGGGAAGTATAGAAGAACTGTATTCAAACCATAGTTTTAAGAAATTAAATCTGGGAACCTTACTTCAATTATCTGGGGTTTCATTCCTTTGTCTGGAAAATGAGGGATTTGGGCAACATCTGAGCCTACATATGGCTGAATAAGGCCTTTTTTTTTTTTTTTTTTGTTATTTTTAAACCCTTAACTTCTGTGTATTGACTTATAGGTGGAAGAGTGGTAAGGGTAGGCAATGGGGGTCAAGTGACTTGCCCAGGGTCACACAGCTGGGAAGTGTCTGAGGCCGGATTTGAACCTAGGACCTCCCGTCTCTAGGCCTGGCTCTCAATCCACTGAGCTACCCAGCTGCCCAATAAGGCCTTTTTTTTACAAGCTCACCTAAACAAATATAAAGGAACAAATTTTGTTAAAACAAACAAAAAAAATAGGCTCATACTTAAGTAAAATAATTCTTACTTTTTTCCTAAGATGTTGTGTAATAGCTTCATTTTTAATTACCATTTCAGTGGCTGTAATATATTTTAAAAATCAGCAAGGGGGCAGCTGGGTAGCTCAGTGGATTGAGAGCCAGGCCTAGAGACGGGAGGTCCTAGGTTCAAATCTGACCTCAGACATTTCCCAGCTGTGTGACTCTGGGCAAGTCACTTGACCCCCATTGCCTACCCTTACCACTCTTCTGCCTTGGAGCCAATACACAGTATTGACTCCAAGACGGAAGGTAAGGGTTTAAAAAAAAAATCAGCAAAATGCTCTATTGAAGGGGCATCTGGGTGGCTCAGTGGATAGAGGTGGGCCTCAAGATAGGAGGTCCCAGGTTCAAATAGGACTCAGACACTTCTTAGCCATGTGACCCTGGGCAAGTCACTTAACCCCAGTTGCCTAGCCTTTACTGCTCTTCTGCCTTGGAACCATACTTAGTATTGATTGCAAGACAGAAAATAAGGGTTCCAAATATATATATATATATACATATATATATTCTATTGATTAAAATGGCTTTCATGAAACATATGGGCATTTTAAAAATTAATATTACATATGTGAGGCAGATAGATGGCTCCGTGGATAGAATGCTGGGTCTGGAGTCAAGAAGACTTGAGTTTAAATCTGACCTCAAACACATACCAGCCGTGTGATCCTGGACAAGTCATTTAAATTAATCCCTGTTTACCTTAATGTACTGGAGAAGAGTTAGCAAATTACTCCAGGATCTTTGCCAAGAAACACTCCTGAACAATATGGTTCACAGCATCTCAAAGTGTTGGACACGATTGAACAACAACAATAACATGCCTTATGTAATCCATGTGTCAAATTCTGACCTTTGACAGCTGGACCAGGTTCAATTTCAGTGGCCTCTCTCTGATAATCATCATCTATCTGGTCTGTGCTCCCACTCAGCATTTCCCTGGGAGTATAAAAATCGGACTTATGTCTTTCAAAGGGTCCTCAGATCCCCTGTAAAGAGCACGTTAATAAGGACATGAAAAAAAGTCAAGGAAATGACGAAAACAGAAGGACTCATACCTGAGCCCTCTGCAACTAATAGGAACAACCTGATGGAAATAAACCTGAATTTGGATTCTCATCTCCCCGAGTTCAAATCTGACCTCAGACACTTACTAGCTGGGTGACCTTGGGCAAATTGCTTGACCCC
>NW_025350159.1:0-2972 GCF_016433145.1 Gracilinanus agilis
AGGTGGAGGAGGAGGAGGGCGGTCTCCCGTTCGGGAACTGGACATGGGCGCCGCTGAGAGAACCAGAGACTCGGGCAGTCCCAAACTCACCGAGGGTAACGGCCAGACCCGAAACACCGCGCTTTCCCCCTCCCCCATCCCCCTCAACTCTGGCGGGGAAAGGACCCAGGAGTCCGGGAAGACTGGAGGTTGGGGGTTGGGGTGGAGAGTCAAGGAAAATGTGGCCACCCAGTTTTAAAAGTCTGCTGGGGGTGGGGGTGGGGGGAAGTGAGGGCAAAAGTGTGGTTTGATTGTGAATGTGTGTATATGAGTATGTGTATGTGTGTGCATTTTGCGCGGCAGACGTTGTTCTATTAATACCAGTAAAGTACATTTTACTAACTAGAGTATCTTGTGCCTAGTCTGGGCCGGAGCCCCGGCAGATGGAGTAAAAGTTCTAAGAGCAGGAGGCATCTTTTTTAGGTTGCCAGCATGCTGCAGGTCGATTGCTTGTTACCCGCTTGAAGCTACCACTCTTTGGACTTAGTGTGGGAGGAAGGCTTCCTTTTTAAAGCTCGTTCCTTTTATAGAAAGATTTTATTTCCTTCCCCTCTGCCTTTCCTTTTTCTTCCCTTCCCACTTTCCTCTCCAGCGAACTCATTCGAAAGGCAGCTGCTGCTTTCCCGATTGTCCTAAGGTCTTATTTATCCACTGAGTAAAGAACTCAGTAGTATCTATGTTGCCAGCATTTGTAGAAATACTGCCCAACTGGATCTTGCAAGGCTGAGCAGCTTCCAACAGGCCAATGGTTGTTTTTTTTTTTTTTTGTATTCTTAGGAGATTTTATTTTGCTTAAAATTACTTTTCTGATTCACACTAGATAAAGAAAAAATTGAACTTTGGCTGCCAGGAGAAGGTTAGTCCAGGAACAAAACAAAACAAAACAAAACAAAACAAAACAAAACAAAACAAACCCATGGTTTTATGCCTGTGGTAGGACATCCTCAAGCCACTCAAAGGCTTTCAATAATAAAAATTAATCCGGGACCTCACGTATACATTAGCTGGGATGCAGCCATATTTTTCCAATTAGGAAAATATGTGGCAAGCATGGAATCGGCTATTTAAGCAAACAATTACCTTGTTTATAACATGATCTGTTCCTGTTTAGAGACCACTAAGCAGGGAGTCTGGCCTGACACATATATTAAATTAAATATATTAATCGATTTATAATTGGGAAAAATCTTTTTTTTTTCCTCTGCAGTCAAAAGTTTGAAATGCAGCCACCGCTGTCTGGGTGGCACGAGATGGGCGAAACATTTGTGCCTCTTTGCCCGATTTGGGTGCATATATTTCCCCACTAATATTTTACAAAAACAATTTGTGACTGTGCCCTGCAAAAATTGGCCTAGGATGTCTGATACCAATTTCTCTCTCTCTCTCTTTCGGAAAGGGCAGCCGCCTGTCAGACTACCGTTAAGTACTAAATGTCTGTCCAGTTAGTAATTAGGAGAACAACAGCTAAAATGTAAGGCAGTGCTAGGACTGTGCTGGGTTTACTTTTCTTGGTCTGGTTGTCCCGATTCATTCAATTTGGAGGCTAATGCGGGTGTAATTAGGGGAACCCGGATTCAGAGCTTTGGTTTTTGCATGTTTCAAGGGCCCTCTGCGCTGGAGGTGCATTTGCTCCTTGAGTTGATTTTAAGGCCCGGATCCAGTCTTCAATTCAAGATCGTTTATTTCAGAGCTCAGGCCAAATAATGATTTCTCTTGTCGGTGGAAACTCTGTGGCGAACACCTTCAGCAGAAATTTTTATTAGCAAATGCGTAGAGTGATTCTGCGTTGGGAAAGGGTGGGCCAGGCTGGATCCATAGCACAAATGTAACTGACAAGCGCTGGAATAGGGAGCTGGGAATTCAGGTCGAAGGAGGTCCAGCTCTCTGACCTTTGAGGGAGCTGCAGCTCCTTCACCCGCAGAAGCTAAGGAAGGCAAGCAGTCGGGTGATTCCATCATCCCAAATGCCCGTTTGAAAGGAAAAAGGAAGAAAGGAAAGGGACGGATCAGCTGGCTTGTGTCAATTCGCGGCAAGGAAAAAAATGCATGTTTTATTAAACAACAGAGCTGTTGAATTCATGAAAAGGCAGAGAACAACCAATAGAAACACAGGATGGTAAATATACCACTTAAACCTGTTGATACATATATGTGTGTGTATATGTATATACATATACGTATACACGCACACACAATTAAAGCGCCGGTACGTTGGTGAGATTTTGGTTTTTGTTTTTGTTTTTTAAGGAAAGAAAGAGGAGGCAAAGGACAAATAACCCTTTGCCTTTCCCCAGCCAACCAAGAGCTTTGTTTTTCCCTTTTCCGATGCTGGCAGCAGCCTAGGATGTGGTACCGCCACTGGGAAAGCAAACATGGCGTGGGCGAGCCCTTGCTCCAAGGTCCGGAACGAGGATGCTGGGCAGAGAAGCAAGGAGTGAGCGGGGAGGACCCGAGTGGGCCTGAACTCTAAGGACAGGCGATGCTGACCCAGGCTGCTTGAATTGCTGCTGTCCCCCCTCCCCTTCCCCCCAGCACTGGGGAACGCCGCTGCCTACATTTTGACGTGTCAGCTTCTCCCTCCCTCCTTCTCTCCTTCTCATCCTCCCTCCTCCACAAAACGCCTCAGTCCCCTCTAGAATTGTTAGCAAATAAGACCAGCAAGTTTGCAGAAGCTAGAGACTAAGGGGGTGGCCAAAGATCTTTCTTTCCACAGGTTAAACCAGAGCAAATAACTCCAGAGAGCCCAAAGGATCTAAACTGGAGAGGGCCAGCGCAAGGGTTCGCAGGCGTAGGCATTAATCAATGGCCTGATTCCGCCCAGCAATATCCATCTATCTCCTAATCTTGGTGGGGAGACAGAGTAAGAGGGAGAGGGAGAGAAGAGGAACGGGAGGAGAGAGAGAGAGAGAGAGAGAGAGAGAGAGAGAGAGAGAG
>NW_025350160.1:0-1111 GCF_016433145.1 Gracilinanus agilis
CCCTCTTCCTCTCCTTTTCCCTTTCCTCTCCTCTCCTCTCCTCTCCTCTTCTCTTCCCCTTTTCCCCTCCCCTCCTCTCTTCTTCTCCCTTCCTTTTCTCTTCTCCCTTCTCCTTCCCTCCTCTCTCCTCCTCTCCCCTCTCCTCCTTGCTCTTCTTTTCCCCCTTCCCCTTCCTACTCCCCTCTCCTTTTCCTTCCTTTCTTCTCTCCCCTCTCCTCTTCCCCCTTCCTTTCTCCCCACTCTCCTGTCTTCTTTTTTTTCTTTTCTTTTCCTTCTCTATCCCTAGCCTCCTTCCACTGAACAGATTCCTAAGATGGGTTTAACTGAACATTTGCGTTTCAGTGTGAGTTTGTGGCTGTTCTCTGATGCTTTGGGCACATAGGATTATGAGCCAGGAATTGTGTTATTTGGGTGCCCTTCTTGCAGACAGATCAGTGCTGCTCAGGGAGGGCAGGAGCCGTACAAATTATAGCAGTGCCTAACAGTCCTGTTGACTCCTGATGGGCTCCCTGAGTCATATCCATTACACAGGCAAAAAATAAGTTTGTGTTATTGCTGGGCTGGCAGAGGCATGGAAGAGCGAGCTGGGATCTACTGCCCCATGCATCACTGGCCAAATCGCCTGAGAAATCCCAGCCCCGGAACTTCTCATCGTTGTCGATGATGTACAAAGCCGAGTGACAGCTCTGGGTCCTGGCTGGGCCTAGGGCTCTGGGATGCTGCCGGCGCCGCTGCAGTTTTATTAGGCTGGCTCAGCTTGCAAGTGGAGGCAAAGATTTTCCTTCTCTTCCATCTTTCCTCCTTGGCTCCCACTTCTCCCCACCCCTGCCCCCCTCCATTCCCCGCCTGCTCTTCTACCCCCCTGCCAGAGCCATCAAGCCATCAATGGAGAATCAAGGGGAGGCACAAGATGTCATTTCCCCATCACTTTTCAGACAACTCCACTCTAATGTGCTTTTAATGCTGAGATGCTGCACTAATTAATCAGCGTCCTGCATGGAGGCCTCCCCTCCCCTCCCTTCTCTCTCCTCTCCTCCTCCCTCCTTTTTCTCTTCACCCTCCTTCTCTCACCTCTCTCCTCCCTTCCTTCCCTCCCATGATTGCTTCATTC
>NW_025350161.1:0-5236 GCF_016433145.1 Gracilinanus agilis
CTCCTTCTCCTCCTCCTCCTCCTCCTCCTCCTCCTCCTCCCTATTCTTCCTCTTCCTCCTCCTTTTATTCTTCTCTTTCTCCTCCTTTTTCATCTTTTTCTTCTGCTGCTATTACTTCTTCAACATAGGACCTTAGTCTCACCTCTATGTCTCTGCACAGGCTACTCCCCATGTCTGAGACACACTTCCTCCTCATCTCTGCTTCTTAGAATTTCTATCATCCTAGAAGGCACAGCTCCTGTACAAAGAGTCCTTCTCATATCCCAGTTGTTTTATAGTCATCACATCTGGAAGCTGCTTTATAATGACTTGGTTTTTATTTATCTGTTATCCCTACCTTCTCTCCCCTAGTAGAAAGCAAGTCCATTGAGTACAAAGACTCTTTTGTATTTCTTGTATTTGTATTTATTTCCCTGTACCCAGCACAAAGTCTTCTAAATTGTAGATGCTTGATGAATTCGTATTGAATTTGTCCTTGGAATTAATGGCTCTGTTTGTAAATTTGGGATCTGCCTGGAAGATTGTCAGGAGAAGAGACCGGAACATATGTTCCAATGGAGAGACATGAGTGTGTGGGGTGGAGGGGGTGGAGGGGAGTAAATAGAGGCTCCTTTGTTTCAATTTTAGGAATCCCAGGGAAGTGAAGAGAGATTTAAGAACTAGGCACTCATTAGAACAGATAGTCTCAGAGACATAACTTGTAATTTTGGTGACAGTCAAGGTAAAAACTCCTTACTACACCATGGGGCTAGACTATGCAAGGATGATGCTGGGAAGGTCACCAATCATTAAATTAACTAATATTTATACAACATCTGCTGTGTGCCCAGAGTGAGAGAGGAATGGCCTGATGGAGAGTCAGGATGTCTCAGAGCTAGGAACATCTGGGTTCAAGTTTAGCCTCTGATCCATACTGGCTATGTTACTCTGGACAAATCACTTCACTTCTCTGTGCTTTGGGAGACTCGCTAAGACTGTAAATTGCAGAGAAAGTGACAACCTACACTAAAAGAAACCATTTCCTCATAGGGAAATTCTATATATCAACAAAATCACAAATTCAGTCCATATCCTGGATGTAATGCACCAGGACTTATACTAAACACTATACAAAATCAAGATCAAAATGATCTCTGCCTTCAAGGAGGTTGCAATCTATTTGTAGGAAGCATGAGCATACAAAGGTGCACATAATATAATTACAAAACTAAAATTAAGTGGTTTTAAGGGAAGAACATTAGAGCAAAGGGAAATCAGATTAAGCTTCATATGGAAGTTGAGCCTTGAAAGAAACTAAAGATTCTAAGAGTCAATGAGTGAATAAATGAAAAGAATGGATACACAAATTTTCAAGAAGGAGGAATATCTGAAAAGAGTAGTTTGGAAAGGAAAAATCTTACCTGGGGTATAGCCATTATGGTAAAGAAGCAGCTAATAAGTATTCTTACTAAGTAGTGCTAAGTTCAGTTTCTTTCCTCTGTTGCTAATGTTCTGAAAACAAGTTGTTTTTTTTTCACCTTCTAAATATCACTGCCCTAAGCCAAAGCTCTGATTGCCCTGACCTAGTTATACCTCTGGGTCATGTAGAAGCAACATGATGCTCAAATTTTTGTTCTTCCTTGGCTCAGAAAAAGGGAAAACACACACACACACACACACACACACACGAACTCATTAGCTTTGATGAGCCAAAAAGCTGATCCCAGTAAGTAGTAGGGAATTTGGTCCATTTCCATGAACTAGATTGGCATTTCCCGAACTTATATGACACAGGGAATTCATGGGGGACACTTTTAGGAACTTGAGGGAACACTCGATGAGCCCTCCTCCCTTCCTCATCATACAGAGTATTGGTTCTGTTCAAAGCCAGATGTTACTTGCCTTGGGCTGGCAGGAGAAATTTGCTCTGTTAGCCAGCTCTTTGCAACAGTTTCAGGAAACTCCAACGGCAGCATCTGGGCCCACTCTGGCCTTCTTGGGGTCTCGGAAACACCACGGCCATTTAGAGACATAAACAGAAATGTTGTTTGGCAAGTCCCGGCACAGAGACATCTTTCACCCACAATGTTCCTCTTGGCCTCTGATGAAAAAGAAAAGCCTAGCAATCAGGATCCAAAGTTGGATTTCCCAAGCATTTCTGTAGAATTGGGCTCGGAGCACTTAATAACAAGTATCACTGCTGGTCTGTCTCTAAATTTATAATAAAAATAAATAAAATCCCCTTTTGATGTAGAAGGGCATGCCAACTGCCAAAAAGAGCTTGGAGAGGAGAGGGCACAATTAGGTTAAATTCTCTTAAATGGCATGAACTTATACATCACAGCGAATAATCGTTCATCCTTCTCCATTTGCTAACCCCAGGAATGGAATCGTTGGGGGCTAACCTTCAGGCTCTCTTTCTAATTGTACAAAGACTCAATCTAATCAACATGGGAAGCAGTGGTTGTTCCCACCCCCACCCCCCCTTCAACCACCTTTAAAAGCAAAACAAAACTGGAATTGCTAATTACACAGATGTGGCATCTTGGGCTAATTAGATTGGTTAATGTTAGCTCAGAAAGCACTTACCAGGATCCCAAAATGTGAGATGAAAGAGGCAATTCATAAGTTTGATAATAGGATAATAAATGCCATTAATTAATAACAAGTAGTTCCTGCCTTCTATAGCCTGTAGGACTCAAGTTTCCAGTTCTTGTTTGAAGATGACTCTAAATTAATGCTTTGGAAAGAGCCAACTGGCGCCCTGCTCTCTCGAGCTTCCCGAGACACTCTGCCTTTAGTGTTAACTCTTCTATACATGTGTAGGAACCAGGCAAAGAAATCATTTGTCACTCTATTGCCTATTTTGAGACTTCAGTCATAGGTGGGCAGCCCACGGCATAATGGATAGGAGAATAGCCTTGGAGTCAGAAAGATCGAGACTCAAATCTTCCCTCTGGCACATAC
Source organism: Gracilinanus agilis (assembly GCF_016433145.1). Lineage (NCBI taxonomy): Eukaryota > Metazoa > Chordata > Mammalia > Didelphimorphia > Didelphidae > Gracilinanus > Gracilinanus agilis. The sequence goes on from NW_025350161.1 coordinate 2,947, forward strand.
TGGCTTTGGGAGCCTGGGCAAATCACTGAGCCTGGAAAAGACATTTAGGGTCATATCTTTTGAGCCAGAAGGGACCTGAGAGGCCACTGATTCCAAAGCCCTTCACTTTACAGATGAGGAAATTAGGGGGGCAGAAAGAATGAGTCTTTTGCCCTGAATATCAAAAGTTGCTTGATAAGAGGAGAGAGAGAAGAGAGAAGAGGAAGGAGGGAGACAGAGAGAAAAAGAGAGTCAGAGAGAAAGATAACATATTAAGTGTTTGCTATGGGGCATCTAGGTGGTTCCTGGAATCAAAAAGACTCCTCTTCGTGAGTTCAAATCGGGTCTCAGATAATTACTAGCTGTGTGAACCTGGGCAAGTCATGTCACCCTGTTTGCCTCAGTTTCCTCCTTTGTAAAATGATCTGGAGAAGGAAATGGCAAACCACTTCAGTATCTTTGTCAAAAACCAAACAAAATAGGGTTACAGAGTCAAATGCAACTGAAAATGACTGAACAAGTGGGTTGGTTATTGTGCAAAGCTTAAGATAGTAAGAACGATGATCCACAGTGGTTAATGGGGTCCCCCACATTGAGGAAATTGCAGGTCCGGAATAAAAAGAGAAAGAAAATCACAGTGGAAGAGATCCCTGTATGCTTTAGGTCACTAATGTAGGACTCTTTGCCTATGTGATGGGAGATAAGAATCAGGATCTTCCTTCCCAATTCTGAGACCAAAAGAAGGCTACTGTCTAACCTGGTGATGCTGGAAGTCAGCCCCAAACAACTCAAATGAAAAATCAAGAAAACGACTGTAGCCTTTCAGAATTTAGATCAGACCATAAAATCACATATTTGGTAAAAGTAGTAAAATGTATATAGAATTGAATCATTTCCATTTCCCATGCCCTCTAAGAGTTCATGGAGCCATGGTCTAAAAACTTCATGGATGTGGAAAAGGCAGAAAGACATCACCTTGTCTTCCTCTGTGCCTTTGTGGAAATGCAGCTCTGCACAGTGGACAGATCCAAGGGCAGCGCCTGCCTTGATTTAGAAGGTTTAACAGAAAAGGCCTCTGGGCTTAAAGTTGACTGACTTTGGTGAGGAATCCATTCATCCTCAATCAATTTGGTGTCATGTTAATTTGGCAGTAAAGATTCGGATCCAGCTTAATAGATGGAGCACTAGAGTTGGAGTTGGGGAGTCCTGGGTTCAAATCCCACCTTTGAATCTTAGTGGCTGTGTGATAGTAGGCAAATAACTTAATGTCTCTGAACCTCAGTTCCCTCATCATGACTTTAGTCCCCGTTTCTTCTGCCCGTCCCATAGATTCCCTGACTTTTCTCATAGTTTGATTCAGGGACTACCTTCTTCACAAGACTTTTTGTAGGAGCAGAGGATCAGAGATGTAGGGAGCCAGAAAAGAGCTCGTTGTTGTTGTCCAGTTATTTCAGTTGTGACCAAACCTCTATGACCCCATTTGGGGTTTTCTTGGCAAATATACTCGAGTGGTTGGTCATTTTCTTCTCTAGCTTATTTTACAGACCAGGAAACTGAGGCAAACAGGGTGAAGTCACATGCCCAGGGTCACAGAGCTAGTATGTGACTGAGGCTAGATTTGAACTTAGGTCTTACTGATTCCAGCTCCAACACTCTATCCATTGTGCACCTGGCTTACTTAGAGACTGTAATCTACTTTTCTTTTTATAGATGAGTCCCAATCACCCTGTGAGTTTGGCACTGCAGACATTATCATCCTGTTTTTTATTTAAGAGGAAGCTAGGACCCAGAGGGATTGAATGATTTAGCCAGGATGACCCAGGATTTGAATCCAGGTCCAATGATTCCAGAACCTGCACCAATCTGTAATCCATGAAAACATTTGTCACTGTAGATAAGATCTGCTTGATCTTACTTCCCAATCAATGATCAAATAAGTTAACATAAGTAAAGTGCTGTACAGACCTTAAAGTGCTATATAAGTACTAGTTACTATTATTAATTACTATGAAATTTATTTTGATATATAAATTTTATTATTAAATTTTATGTGTGTTATAATTGATATGCTATAATTCTATTACAATATACTTATACCATAATTGCTATAACCAAATTCTATTTTTAATGTATTATAATGTGGTGCTACCAGAACTAATATAATTATAATATATTATAATGTACCATACTATAATTAATATGATGAAATTATATTATAATGTGTTTATATTATAATTAATATGATAGAATTATAGTGTGATATATTATGATGTACCATACTATAATTAATATGATAGAATTATATTATAAT
>NW_025350162.1:0-2159 GCF_016433145.1 Gracilinanus agilis
ATATATATATTATATATATACACATATATAAACACACACACATACATACATATACACATATCTTTATTAGGTAAAGCAGTCATAATTTTTGAGATACAAGTTTTTCAAACTTTGCTATACACATAATCCAATTCTTTTTTCCAGTTAGAGTTATCTAAAAATAGAGTAGGCTGTGTTTAAAGGTAATGGGTTCCTCTTAGCCTGACTGAAAAAAGCAGGTTGATCACTTGTTATATAGGTTTTCTAAGAGGTTCCAAATCTGATATATATAGGTAAACTGGATGTCTACAGCCCAGCTCTGAAAGGACATTCTTTTCCCTGATAAAAAAGGGATTTTTGAAGGTATGTTCTGTGTGTCTCCACTGAAGTCTTTGATGTCCAACTGAGATGGTATAGGTGCTATCACTTTTACATTATGACTTTATCTAATTAAAATGCATTTTTCATTTTGGTTATCTCTTATCAGGAGAGAATTTAGTAAGCAAAATATTATTTGAAAAAATTAGTGAAGAAAAATCTTCTTTAGTTAAATATAGAATTACCACTCTTTGGATGTCTTTAGGATGTATGGGGACAAACTTAAGACTAGAGGGAAGACTTTTTATAATGTGCTGACATTATTTCTGCATTCAGTATTTCATGTTAGAACCAGCAAGAGCTTGAAGTAGAGGTATTTGACATCCTAAATACAGATGTACCCTCACGTTAGAGTTGCTTGTTTTAATAAGAATTACTCACTTGAATAATGTTATTATGCAAGTAGTTGAGTTATTATGCAATATTTTAATATGTGCTATATTCCTTACTAAAGCTTAAAATTGCATTAAGACTTTTGGGAATATCCTGCATATTTTCAATAAGCAAGAATCTTGATCTGTTGGAAATGTTGGATGTTCAAGTTATAACATGTTTGTTCTTTATAGAAATATATCTTGATTAAGATTGATACTAAAGTTAATCTTTATTAAAAATTGTAATAATTATTCTAAACATCAATTTGCAAATGGCCTCTGATGATAAAACCTGCCCTATTTAGAAGACTGTATACATTCTCTCTGTTAGGATTGTGTAGCGACAAAAGTTACATTTGTCTTTTAGGGTGTTTTAGAAGTTGTAACATAGAGAAGGAAGATTTAAATTTTTTAACATATAATGATTACATAATCTTAAATTTTTGTGGTGTTTGACAGCTTACCTTGTACCTTGTCTACAAATATTATTATTATATTTTGCAAGTGATAAAACTGAGGATTTTAAAGTATTTTATTTACAATAGTCATTTGGCTAAAAGATTTTGAAATTTATAAATTTCTGGGAAAATAAAAGAAAACAAAATTTCTTCCTTGTGTTGTCCCAGTGTGTGCCCTGTAAATCATAGAATCATAATTGGTAGCCAAGAAACTAATATAATATTGGGCTGCATTAAGAGGGCAATTGCTTCCAGGAATAAGGAGGTGATAATCCTTCTGTACCCTGCCAATATTTATTCTACATCTGGAGTATTGTGGTCAGTTCTGGTTGTTGTAGTTTAATATGGACACTTTTAAACTGGTTACCATCTAGAGAAGAGCAACACAAATGGTTAAAGGGTCTTAAGGACAAGTTTTCTGAGGGCTAGTAAAAATTGTTAGGAGTATTTAGAAAAGAGATGATTCAGAGAATACATAACAATTACTTGAAAGATTGTCATGTGGAAGATGGCTTGGACTTATTCTATTTGTATCCCTGAGGGCACAACCAAGAACAATGGATGGAAGTAGCAAACAGGTCAATTTAGACTTTCTATCAGAAAAAATTCCTAGCAATTAGAGCAAGGTCCAGAAGTAATTGGGCTGCCTCAAAAAAGTTGTCCGTGTGTGATTCTTTCTCAGTGGTCTTCAAGCAGAAGCTGGATAAACATTTGTTGGATATGTTATAGTCAAGATTTCTTTCCAGTATGGTTTGAAGGAGATGGCCTTTTTGGTGGCTTTTAAATTCTAAATTAAAGATTCTATAATCAATTTTCTTGTCTCTTGTGAACTTCTTTTGGACCCAAGAGGACTATACTCTCCTCCATTAATGTGTTTATCTCACTGCAACCATTATCCCACTTCCCCTTCCTACCTTATCTCCCATAATACACACATACAGTGGAGATCACTGCTATCCTCCCCTCCCCA
>NW_025350163.1:0-5655 GCF_016433145.1 Gracilinanus agilis
TGACTGTAGGTCTGGTGCATTACCTGCTGAGCCACTTACTGACTCTGAATGTTTAAGGCTCTTTCTAAGATCCTCTTCTCTTTTCTCTCATGTGATAATCACATCAGCTTCCCAGGTGATGATTGTCTCTCTGCTAATGACTCTCAGAGTTATAAATCCAGCCTTACCTTATCTCTTGAGTTTTAGTATCACTCAGAGTTTCACCCTTGATGTTTTGGAGGTAACTAAAATTCAATCTGCTGAAAACAAAATTCATTGTCTCCTCCCTCCTCCCTTGCCTCCAAATCCATTCCTCTTTTTTTTTTTCTTTTTACCATCTTTCTTTTTATCTCTTCCCTTTTTTGTTCATTCAGTCATCTTATCAGACCTTTGTTATTCTTGCCTGGAAAATTGTAATAGGCTCTTTTTTTGTTTTATTTTTTTAAACCCTTAACTTCTGTATTGGCTCCTAGGTGGAAGAGTGGTAAGGGTGGGCAATGGGGGTCAAGTGACTTGCCCAGGGTCACACTGCTGGGTGTGATAGGTTTTTAATTGGTTCCCCTGCCTCAATATCTCCCTGCCCCTAACTACCCTCCACCTAGAAGTTAAAATGATTCTTCTAAACCATGCATCTAACCATTTCATCTTCCTACTCAACAAATTGCAATGGCTCCCCATTGCCTTTAGACTCAATTATAAACTCTTCTTTTTTGACTTTTGCTTTCTGTCCCAACCTCTCTTTTGCCTCTTGTTCTACATTATTTCTTTGTCAATATTTCTTAGTACAGCCAAGCTATCATTGCTTGTCTCAGAGGCACAGTTGAAAGAGTATTGGGTATGGAGTCAGGAGAGTCCCATCCATTCAAATCCTGTCTTCTGTAATCTTCGAGACCTTGGATAAGTCACTTAGCTTCTGTTTGCCTCTGTTTATACCTTAAGGTATATGCCTTCCTTGATGGTTGTGAGAATAATGTGAGATAATATTTGTAAAGCGCTTTTCAAACCTGAAAAAGCTATACAAGTGGTGAGAGTAGTAAAAGTAGTAGTAGTGGTTAGTGGTAGTAGCAGCAGCAGTAGTATCAGTAGCTACTATTTTTCCTTTCTCCATATTTTCCCATGACTGCCTCCCATGCCTAGAATGAATGCACCCCTTCTTTGCGTATGCTTGTTAGTATCTCTTATTTCCTCAAAATTCTAGCTTAAGCAACCCCTACTGCATGGTAGCCTTTCCCGATTCCTCCCTCCCCAGCCCCGCCATTTTCTTCTATTGATTGAGTGTTAATTTCCTGTAACTTTAGATATGTACAAAAGATCCCTCCCTTATCCTAACAATGTAAACTCCTCGAGAACAGGTATCATTTTGTTTTTATCTTAGCACCCCCAGATTATAGAATGGTATCGGGCATACAGTAGGTGTTTAATAAATACTTGGTGATGCACTGATTGAGCAAAGTAATTAAATATCAGGTGTTGAAGAATTCAGATGAATTGCTACCATCAATATTGGTCCCCGGGAAGAGTTGATTCATGCCACCTTTTTCTTCTCAGTCCAGTGGAGGATCAGACTGTGGATACAGACTGTTGTATATGCTAAGACTTGGCCTGTTTGTTGGTTTCATTTATCTTGACTTTTTTTGTTTGTTTGTTATAGTGGTGGTAGGACACTGGGAAATGATTGTGGTATAAAGAATACAAGACATCAATTCTATTTTTTTTCTGAAGGAAAGCTAAGGATTTGGTAAGGTGGCTGTGGGGAAGGAGGGAGTTCCAGGTTGTAGGAAGCTACAAAGATGGGAGATGGAATATAATGTATCAGAAGATCAGGCTGGACCTCAGAGCGAATGAGTTGGGGAATAACATGTACCCAACCTGGTGAGATGGGACAAAGCCAAAGCCAGATTCTAAAGGACTTTCACGGCTCTTATAAGGAAAAGAGTTTGTGGTTTATTCTAGAGAAAGAAGGCAGCCATCACTGTTTGTTGAGCAAGAATTGATACAGACCAGTACTTCAGGAATATCTGTGTGGCTCCTGTAAGGATGGATTGGAAAGGGAGGAGGTTAGAAGCCAGGAGAATAACTAGGAGGGAGAAGAAGAAAGCCTGAAATACTGGCCAGGATTTTTAGGTGAATTAGTTCTCTATCAGCCAAAGCATGTGCTTCTGAGATAACTCAGGGAGCAGAGTTCTGTGGAAGCACCACTCCCACAAGGTGGTAGGGATAAAAGTAAATGCCCTTATTTGTTATTGCAAGATTTCTTTGAGATACTTTGATAGGGAGGAAAGGGCTTGGAATGCTTATGGAAATACCCTTAGTAAAAAAGTCCCCTCTGCTAAATCCTCTAATCTACTGCAGTGAGAACAAGCCTCTACTTGCAAACCTTCCCAGGGATGCAGAACTTTGCTTATAATTCTACAGCCCTTCAAAGGATTAAAAAAAAACACATTACAGTATCTAGTGAGGGTGCTAGAAGAGAGCACTTCTTGATTCAAAATTTGCCATCTAGGAAGGCAGTTTTTGCCATGGACTTTTGAGTGGCTATCTCTGGGAGTTTCCACTTCTGTGGACACAGGACATAACCCAAACATCAATGTGATAGAGCAAACTATAAAGCCTGGTGACAAAGTCTGGGTTCTGACGAGCAGAGGAATGAGCCCTGGTTGCTTCCGAGATCAAATCAGCGAGTTGGTGTCCCTTGGCTATGGAAAAATGGAAGTGACCAATTCTAGACTGGTAAAGGAAATTCTCTCCTAGTCAATCTTAAGAGCACATCTTTGAAAGCTAGGGAAGCGTGACACACTTCTTCCCTCTGGAAGAACTGCACTCATGGCTTAAATGTACCTACCTGTCTCTCAGGAGTCTTGTGGGAAGCAAATGAGATAATAGACGGAACATTGCTTTGCAAGCCTTCGAGTGCTTTGTAAATGCTATCATTTACCGTTACCGTCATTGTCGCCACTGCGATCACTACCATCACCACCACCATCATCATCACCATCATTAAGCCTTTGCCATTCATTGGCTGGTACTATAGGTATGATGCTGGCCCTGTGATGGCCAAGAGACTTCTGGGTCCTGAAAACTAGCTATAGAATTGTTTATGTGGGGAAGAATCTGACTCTTTTTTTTTTTTTGCTAGAATATTGGCATTTTAATTTATTTTTTTGTCCAGATCTGATGACAATAACATTTTTTAAACCCTTACCATTACCCTCCGATTTAAGATTAACATAGTGTATTGTTCCAAGGCAGAAGAGTGGCAAAAGCTAGGCAATGAGAGTTAATTGACTTGCCCAGGGTCATATAGCTGAAGCCAGATTTGAGCCTAGTCCTCCAGACTCTAGACCTGGCATTCTAGTTACTATGCCACTTAGCTTCCCCAATCAGTGTTCTATTAATGGATCATTGAGAAATGATGAATTAACTGGTCCTGAAAGACAAACAGAGCAGTTCTTAATTAACTAATAATTAATAATCCTAATTAAGATAAAATTGGGTGTTAACCTCCACACCTAGTCCTGGCTTATGCCAAGACTGCAGGTGTTACTGTCAACATTTCTCTAGGAGACGCCATGCTGTAGATCTAGAAGGGAGAAGAAAATATTGGGGGCCCAAGAGCAAAAGCACTCCAAAGACTTGAACAGTAGTTGAACCAAAGGCTCAACCAAAGCTTCTCCTCAGAGCTTCTCTAAACTCAAAAGGAGATGATCCTATTGACAGAGACGGCCCCAGAGTTAAAGAGACAAATATTCAGTTTACAAGCTAATATAAACAAAGCTGAAGATATTTGGAAAATGTGCCTGGACCTTCATAATTCTCACTTTGAAAGGACACAGTCTTCTTTGCTTTAAAAAAATGTGGAGGAGATGTTTTCAGAAAAACAATGTGTTGGCTTGGTTTGGGCTGGCTTTAGTTTCATTTTTAAAACTGGAAAGAACAAGTTGTGGTATCCACTTAAGATGATTGTGCCTGTCTCCTCCCTGATGGCCCAAAGTTACCTTGAGATCTTTTTACTGTGTGGGAAAAAAGAACTGGAGATTTTAGCACATTACTCAGTGTTTGGATGCTAAAAATTCTCAGGTGGTTTGCTAGCTCTCTCATTTAGTATACAGTATATAGATCAAGGAAGGATATGTTGTCCCATTGGATTCTGTGCTGGTTGGAACATATTAAAGTACTAGTCTAGTTCTAGGTGTTATGTATTAAGAGAACATTGGTAAACTAGAGAACATTCAAATGTTTTATATCATATATCATGTTGAGAACTAAGGATTTTTAGCATGGAAAGAGCATTTCCTTTAGCAGGCTAGAATTGGTCACTTCCATTTTTTTCCCTAGCCAAGGGACTCCGACTCCCTGATATAATTTGGTAAGGCCACCAGGGCTCATTCTTAGGCTTGCAAGAACCCGGTTCTTATCACTAAGCTTTATACTTTGCTCTATCACATCATATCATGTTGAGAACTAAGGATTTTTAGTATGGAAAAGAGAATTAGGACAGATGTGATGCTTCAAGTAGAATGTAAGCATCTTGAGGCCAGGTACTCTTTTGTAATATTTTCTTTGAGAGGCAGTGTGGCAGAATGGGTAAAGAGTTGGCTTTAGAACCAGGAATACCTGAATTTGAGTCTCATAGTAGTAGTTGTGTGAATCCCAGTGCTCCAGAGAATGTTCTAGACCATATATTGTGGAGATGCCAATCTTCATTGGTAGAGGGAATTTCCTCATCAAGGAGTTCCATATAGCAGGGAAATAAAAATAATTTGATCCCTTTTCTTACTTTTATAGCCTTGGTGTCTTTGATAGTGCCTTGTTCACAGGAGGCATTTAATAAATGTTTATAATTGAATAGGATAGTTCAATAATGTGTTATTTAATTGGTTGTGGGTGGACATTCTGCCATTCTCCAGATCAGTTTGTCATTTAATAGACAGATGGACCAAAGTTGGCTGTGTATGGTCAAAAAATTGCTTCCACTGTAGTTGACCTGGTATCTCCAAATGTTCTTGGGTTGGTTTTCATAGTGGAGACTGTATCAAAGTCTGTACTTAAAGATTTTCTAGCTTGATGGGTACTTAGCCTTGGAACCTGCTGGTTCTTCTTCATGCCCAATGAGACTGGAATGTGAGTTAAGTGGAAGGAGCTGAGACACGATAGACCTGGGATAAGGACTAGTTCTAAGAATTCATCATTTCAGGAAATGACAAAATGAAACCACTTCTTTTCTACTGCTGTAGGGCAGAACCATTTCTGTAATTATGGTCTTCCATGATTGCCTAGAACTCTGGAGAGGTTAAGTGAATTTCCCTGGGTCACAGTCACTATATGATAAAGGTGGGACTTGAATCGAGTCTTCTTGGCTTTGAGTCTTAAACTCCATTCATGATTCCATGACGCCTCTTGAGATATGATAGTCCCCAAAATATTCGAAGGGCTATCAGTTAGGCGGATCAATGGATAGAGTACTGGACCTAGAGGAAGGAAGACTTGAATTCAAATCTGGACCCAGATATGTGTTAGGTGAGTGAACTTGGGCCAATTACTTTGCTTATATCTGCCTCAGTTTCTTTAGCTCTAAAAGGCATGATAATAGTAGCATATGGATTGTCATGAGGAAAAAGTAAGTTAATATCTGTAAAGCACTTTTCAAACCTTTATGTAACATATAATATATATATA